>NC_140497.1:28830780-29080780 GCF_964271855.1 Acomys minous
AAGCTTTGTTAATAGGCAAATTGGCTTCCTTCACATCTGTGCAAATCATTATCTTTGAAGTTATTGGAGGTTCTATGAAGACATACTTTGAAACAGCTCTATAATATATGTTTATTTATATGTAAGTCATCATAAATATATGACTATAAAGACATTCTGAATATGAATCTATTATATGATAGGAAATTTGAATAATGTTATAAAGAGAAACTACTTTTTAAAACATCCTTAAAATGCTTTAAAGATGAAAATTATATTCATCTTGGGAAATATATTAAATATATAGAATTATAGATGAGTTAATCCTTTTTAGTTTTACATAACCTTTAAAGAAGAGTATAATGTAAAAAAATTATAGCATTTGAATTAAGTGATTTTTTTTCTTGTTCTCTAATAAAAAATGAAGAAGATTTAATACAAGAGATTTAACAGTACAGTGCCCTGCAGTTATTACTTAACAGTCCAAGATCCTTTGCATGCAGCTTGACTGCCCTCTTCAGGCTCTGTAGGAGTACGTTAGAACAGCTCATATTATTTCCTCAGTTCCTGTGGTTGGAACATGTATGTCCCCATGGACACCTCTTCCCCCCACTCCCCATCAGAAGATGCTGTTAAAGATGTTATTTGTTTGTGTGCTCCTGGTGCTTTTGGTTTTTCACTTTGAATTTAGAATGCCAGCCAGGCCAGAAGTGTGTTAATAAACAGCAGTAATTTTTGTGTGTGCTTTTATTTTAAACCAACTGACAAACATGCTGGGCGTCACTCATTTCTTTTCTTTTCTTTCCTTCTTTTCTTTCTTGTTGTTAGATTTCTTTAATTCTCTGTTAGGAAGTTAGAGTATTCATGGATATAGTGGATAATTGGTTTCACACCATTGGACACATTTCTGATAAGTTACTTTTATTTTGATTAAATAACATTAATGGTACATATTTATTAAGCATATTTTATTATTTTAGTTTTATTTAGAGATAGATTTAGTCATTGGTCTTATTGTTACTCTGTATACCCAAACAAGAGAAAGCCTCCATTTGTTTTGCCAACATTACCTTTGCTCCAGATTTTGTATTTGAGCTCAGAAATTGTAATTTGCTTTGGTTTTCATGGAATCCTTTATTTAAATTAGAACTATTTCTGAGAATTTGCCTCAGTATTTTTTCCTATTGCTGTGATAAAATAACCCTGGTAACAAAGTAAGCTAGAAAGGGCTCAGTTTACAATTTGAGGCTATAGTCCATCAGTGTGGGGTTTCAAGGCAGCATGGTCTTGAAGCAGCGTGTCACTTTGTGTCGAAGTCGGAAGCAGAAAGTCTTGAATGAAAGCCTGCATGCCGTGGATGAGAATGGGTCCCATAGGTTCATATGCTTGCATGCTGAGTCCCTAGTTAGTGACCTGTTTGGGAAACATTAGGAGGTGTGGCTTGGAGGAGGTGTATTACTGGGGATGGGCTTTGAGTCTTCAAAACTGCATGCTACTAGGCCCAGTTTCTCTCCCTCTCATTGCCCTCTGTTCCTGTTACTTGTGGATCTGTAATTAAGTACTCCAGGTACAGCTATGCATGTTTGCTTCCTGTCATGACGCTCATGGAAACTAAGCAAGCCCTCGATTAAATGCTTCCATTTATACCTTGCTTGTCATGGAGTCTCCTCACAGCAATGAAAGAGTGATTAGAACACTCCCCTGTTCATTCAGTGTAGTCCCCAGTCCAGGACATGGTGCTACTGACATTGAGGGTGAGTCTTCCCACTTTCAATAGCCCAGCCTTGAAAACCCTCACAAGCATGCCTACAGGCCACACTTAGGTAATTGCTTACTGAGATTCTCTTCCCAGGTGATTTCTACTTTGAATGAACTCTACAATCAAAACTAACAATCTAAGGATTATACAGACACATTAGAGTTGGATGTTCTAGCCTCTAGATTCCAAAGAGGAGTATGTACAAAATAGGTCACATGACTATATAATAATAAAAACCTATAGTTTCCCAACTGGACCATTATTATTTGTATCTCAAATGGTCTCCAGATATTTATCAGACCGACCTTCCTTCCCTCCCTCCCTCCCTCCCTCCCTCCCTCCCTCCCTCCCTCCCTCCCTCCCTCCTCTCTCTCTCTCTCTCTCTCTCTCTCTCTCTCTCTCTCTCTCTCGCATTGTGGGTGTCAGACACAATGCAAATACTGTTTTGCAAAATGTACTTCTTTCAAAACAAATAACAACCCTGAAGCTGTTTGCTGTTTACAGAATGAAGCCATGATCCTATCTCTCTCTCTGAGTCTTTTCTTTCCTTATTGTCTAATGCGAAGCCTTGATTCTTTTCAACAGAGGAGACATTTGAGAGTAACTCTTCATGTTGTTCTGTTATCTTCCTGTCTTTCTTTGTAGTCTTGCTCATAATTTTAGACAGGCCTTGTTTTTTCCAGTTATTTCCAGTCACCCATGGTTTTAGTCTATCTTCTCCCATTTTGTGAATGTAAGTATAATCCACATGTAAGACTTTGCTTCTTAGGTGCTATCGTGGCCTGTCTATTTCTTTCAGAGGCCTCTTCAGGTAGACAGTGTTAGCTATATTTCTTTGTTACTGCAGCTTAAAATACTGAATATAAGTATCTTTATGTTATAAAGTCCACATTTGCTTATTGACCTGACATTAAGATGTCTCTCAGTGAGTTATTCATTATAATCTTTAGTCTTAGTATTCATTTGTCAAGCAGCATATATTACTTTACTTAGTGTCTCTAGTTGGTGATTTGCTCTATTGAAGATGGTACAACTTGGAGTTGATGTGTAACAAGACTGGTTGGCTCATGGTTCCTCTCCTGTGTTACCACATTGTCCTTTGCCCCATTGTACTGTATAGTTATATTTTATAGTGGTAAAGTCAACCAAATTATTACTTCAGTGAAACCAACATAAATGAGAGCAATTATATTATTTTTATAGTGGGACAGATGAAAAGTTCTGTGTTCTTCCACCAAAGACCCTAAAGTAAGTGAAATACATCTAAGTGACCTTTTAGGCACATTCCAGAACTGAGAGTCTCTAATGTGGAAATTTCATCTTAAACATATTTATGATATACTGATCAGAGAAGAAAGTGTATTACTCATCATTACTAACACCAAAACTTGATAAAAGTTCCCAGTTCTAGCCACTGGGCAATCATACTTCTAAGTAGAACAGCTAATGTGCATCCAGTTAATCCTTCTGCACTTTAGCCATGGTTTCTTTTGTAGCCAGCGGTGTCAGCGGTATTACAGTAGTCGGCTTGGGGTGCCACTCAACAGACTGACAGGTTTTGTACTGACCTCTGAAGCAAGAGAGGCCATCCTAAACAAAACACTTAATGCATGTTGTAAGATTGTCTGCGCCTGGTTACCAAGAAGAGACTTGATACCCTATGAGCATATACAGGGGGAGGAGGTCCCCCTCAGGCACAGTCATAGGGGAGGGGAGTAAGGGGAAAATGGGAGGGAGGGAGGAATGGGAGGATACAAGGGATGGGATAACAATTTAGATGTAATATGAATATATTAAAAAATACATAAAAATTAAAAATTAAAAAAGAGGGAGGGAGGGAGAGAGAGAGAGAGAGAGAGAGAGAGAGAGAGAGAGAGAGAGAGAGAGAGAGAGAGAGAGAGAAGAGAGAAGAGAGAAGACGAACTGTAAGGGGCATCGCCTCATACCTATAGGCTATAGGAATTTATGTTTGCTTAAAAAATAAAAAAAGACTGTCTGCGCCATTTTCCTGAAGTAGACCAAATGTGGCATGGGTGTGGCTGTGGTGTGGAGGATCTTGTGCACAGGATTTTGTAATGGAATTACAAAGTGATTACTAAAAAATTAACTCTAGAAAAGTAGAATGACAATAGAGTGCAGAATTTAAAGGCAGAGAGAATTCACCTTTGAGATCTTCATCGGCTTTTAACACGTTCTTTGAATTTGAAAAATCTTCAGAGAGCTTAAAATCATCTGATAGCTTGTGCTTGTGTAAGATCTTTATATAATGAAAGCTTCTTGAGGTGGGGACATTGTATTTGTCATTTGCACATTATATTTCAAGCCGTGTAGATTTGTGGATTGAGTTGATTAGTACATATATTCAGATTTAATATACTCTGATAAGCCTGGATCAACTTGTAAGATTGTGAGTTAAAAATATACAACATCCTTGTTTTAGGACATATCATCATAAGCTGATATATGCAAATGTTAGGAAATCTAAAATATGAATTTATTTCTGCTTTATTTTATACAGGTGCATTATGATTTTATTAATATTATTATCATAAGAATTCTTGTTCTTAATGATTTTACTTTTCTCTAGGTGTGACTTTTATAACAAACCATTTTCTAACAAAATACTTGAATAGTTCAGTTTGTTCGCACATTATGGGTCTTGCAATTCCTATTTACAGACAGGTGGCCACAGCCTGTTATTGTGAGCTCCCTTCTGTTTTCTTAGGATATGATGGTCCCATGTGTCTAGATATTATAATATTTATCCTGTAATTTGTTCTTTAAATTTCTTGCTGTGAAAGGTAACGATTTAGCTCATCTTATAATTTATTTGCTATTTTAAGTTCAATTAATGAACAATAACAATACAGGTAATATCAATTTTTCCTCTGCTTTTAATATAGATGTTTCTGGATTATCTGATTTATGATAAAAAATTATAAGCAATCATTTCCATCTCTTTTTATTCTCTATTCTAACATATCAAGTCCTCTTTAGTGTTATTTTGCCATATTTAGAAGCATTTATCGCCTTGCTATAAGCAGTTATATCTATATCCTGTATGTAGATTGATTTAAAAAATGGAAGGGATTCAGTATCTGCCTCTGAGTTAAGTGTGGCCGTCTTGTAGTTACACTGTTTGTGAACACTAAACTTGTAGTTTGATGTATCTCTTCCTTTTAAAAAGTATTTGTTATCTTCTTACATTGTACAACAGTGTAGTTTGCAGTACATAAAAGTATTACTGACATGATAGTACATACAGTAATTGGTTAACGCTCCTCCAGAATTGCTTGTTCTTTTGATGGCTCTGTTCATTGCATAGTAAAATGTTTTTGTTTTGCTCTATTATCTGTTTCAGGCAGGCTAATGAAGAATATCAGATCCTGGCTAATTCCTGGCGTTACTCATCTGCTTTTTGCAACAAGCTGTTTTTTGGAATGGTGGACTATGATGAAGGGACAGATGTTTTTCAACAGGTAAAAGCTTTGTATGTCATTTTGAAATGCATACCTGAGCTTCTTATTTTTGATATATTATGGATTACAAGATAAAATACAACTGACTGAATAAAGCAGTATAATAAGTAGTTAAATAAATTTCATGATATAGTTAAAATAGTCAAAATTTGGAGACTTTGTTAATCCTGTCAATATATCTTTTGCCACTTTATTATAGTAAAAGCACTTTCATTTCCATTTAGAGGAAGTATGCTTTTAAAGTATATAGTGGCCAAACATATACATTATTCTTACTTTGATTATATATCAGTTAGGTAGTATTTCACATAGGCTTATGACATTTCATATAGTATTAAGGACAACTTACCTTTTTTGTGTGTGTGATTTGTATGTACATGTATGTTTGTGTACATGTATATATGTGGGTGTGGGTATACATGCTTAGGGTGATGGAAGCTGGAGGTTGGCTCTGAGTATTTTCCTTATTTACTCTCCTCCTTATTGACTGTTATTATTGTGTGTACATGTGTATATGATGTCCGTGTTGGTATGCATGCCATGACTTGCATGTTCATGTCAGAGGACTACTTTGGAAGTGGTTCTCTGTTTTCACTTTACATATTTTGGGGGGACATGGAACTCACGTTGCCTATTTTGTGCAGTGAGCACCTTCCTCTACTGATATACCTTCCTGTCCTTGTGTGTGTGTGTGTGTGTGTGTGTGTGTGTGTGTGTGTGTGTGTGTGTGTTTAGGTAGGGTTTTTCACTGGCTCTGGGCATTGGAGATTTGCCTTGGTTAGCTGGCCAGCTGGCTCATGGAATCAACATGTCTGTACCCCAGCCTCAGTGCCAGGGCTGTAGATATGTGGCCCTGCACGTGGGTGCAGGAGACCTGAGCTGCTGGCCTCATGCTTCAGTAGAATGCTTAGCAATACTCTTCACTTTAGCAGGTAGAATTTTATCTGCAAAATATTTTGTGTTCATCAGAAGTGTTTTACCTCTGTAATGGTCTAGATCTCACAATGCCAGTGTTGAAGGTATTACTCACCTGTGAGCATATGTGAGAAAGGGCATTAAAGAGGTTCCAAGGATGAGGCATTGATCAACTTCTTTCTTTTAAGAGGAAGAAATAACAGGAGGCCATGCGCTTAAAGACAGGCAGTGGAAAACCCAGGAATACCACGGTATCAGATAAGCTAGGAAGAGAACCATCCCCAGAAACCCAGCCCTACCATTCACCTTGATCTTGGATTCTAATCCCCAGAAATACCAGAAAATAAACTTCCTTTGTTTAAGTCACCTACTTTGTTACAACAGCATTGCAGACTTGTAATGCACTCACATGAAAAGTCTTCTCAGAAGACAGAAACTTGGCTTTGGGCATGAGGATGCTAGTTAGCACTGATAGTGCTGCCACAGCTGTCTCATCATGAACCTGACTCGGCTTCTGTTACCAAGGGATGTTCTGAGAACTTCGTATGTGCTGCCTCTTGGTGAAAAAGTCAGGATTATCACTTGGTTAGAGTGATAGTTTATTGGAATTTGGAATAAGATACAGTCCTAGTGTACAAACAAACATCTACTCCCCAGATAGAGAACTGATAACTCACCAAAGTACTGATTCTACAAAAATCCAACTTGAGAACCAGTGTTTATTGGGGTTACTTGTAGGGATAGGGATAAGGATTTGCTTACAGGAGCACGCATGACTTCAAAACACATTATGAATAAGTGATGGTTCCTGAAAGCTGCAAAGTCTTTGCATGAATTTCAGGCAGCCTTAGAGGTTTGACAGTCTCCTCCAGACAGCTCTATTGCCAGACCCTTTTTTGCCAGCAGTTCCTTTCTCCTTTTATAACCATCTGGAAGGCCCTTGGGAATCCTTCAAGTTTTGGCTCTGCAAGTTTTTAAGGTTGTTGACTGCCAGGCCTCACAAGCCTTTCTCTGTTCTCCAGGAGGTATTATTTCAATTCAGAGAAGATTCCTATGTGACACATGCATACCTTCTGTATAGATCTATACATATGTGAGACATATACAATATATTAATGATATGATGTGTGTTGTATAATGTATGTTGTGATATGTTAGAATTTGTCAGGTTTTTACCATAAAAACTGGTTTTATAATTTAGTTTTATAATGAACTTCCTTGAAACTTGTATTGAGATTATTTATGAAACTGTTACTATGGAGTCGTTTTCAAAGGAGGAGAGTTGTGAGAGCAGTGTGCTGTAGTGGAGATAGTGGGGTATGTGGACAGAAGATCTGAGGCCACATTCTAGCTTTTAACGCTTCATCGTTGAGTGACGTAAAGATTTCATGGTCACGCTGTGCTCTATCTCCTTATGTAGACATAAAAATAACACTATAATTACTAGAATGAGATGCCAACATGTAAAGATACTTATATTCCTGATATATAAGTGTTTATTAAATAATTGCTATTGTATTAGTGAAATTAGTAATAATATTGGCATACATTTATCATCTTCCTCACACTATATTATTCGTGCAGAAGTTGACTACATCTAAATTGTATAGGAAGAAGAAAAACACGAAACAAATGATAAGCAAGAAGAGAAACAGCAAAAACTATAGTCTTTAGTTATCATTTAGGAAAATACAATTACCTAAGTGCTGTCTTAGAATGTGCAAGTGTAAGGATAACTCAGACTGGGTAGTTTAAAGTGTACCAAATATTCTGGCTTGCAGTAACAGAGGACAGGAGTCAAATTGGTTAGCATCTGAAGAGTATTCTTTTATTTAGTTTTGGGAGGCACAGGAAGCAGGGAGGAATGAAAAGGAACTCAGCCTTTCTTACAGGTGTCCACCTTCCCCTTGAGACAAGAGCCCTTGTGGCCTAATCACTTTGAATGGCTGGAGGTCCCTTTACAGTGGCAATTTAAGATGAACATGAGGGTTTTCTGTTTTGTTTTGGTCTGGTTTTGTTTTTTAATAAACAGAAAAACTAGAACAAATAGAGACCAACCATTCCCTCTTTGCCAGGAGGACTTAAGATGGCTCAGAAGTAAATAATGAGCAATTGATAGCATTTGCAGTACTACAAATGAGAAATAGTTGATATAAATATATTGCTTTTGAGGATTCAGATTTTTGTGTGTGTGTGTGTGCTAATCTGTAGTTATTTTGGGCTATCTTGTGAACTCCACAGCTATAGCCAGCATTCCTTTATGGACCAGGATATGTTTTGTTTTGACTGTAAACACTATTGTCCATGACAGTTAAACATTCAGTTGATACCCTCACCTGTTGCCAGCCGTCATCTAACATGTCACTTGATTTTGATTTTTCTTCTCATTGAGTCTTTTTTGCCTTTTATCTTAAGGTCTTTATTATAATCCCCAGATAGTAGAAATTTAAGATATTGATGTTGTATTTAGCTTCTGCATCAAATTATCTTATTAAGTATTTTAGGATGTATTTTTAATAAGTACTAGGCTATGGTAGTGTTCTCTTTAATATATTTTTGAATAGGCATTTTTCTATAGAAACATTTTCTGGGCTTTAGATGTTTTAAGACATTTAAATTTTAGGAAGTTAAAAAGAACATGGCTATCAAGGATTTCCCTTATTTCTGGTATATTCAAGTAAGTTGTTTAGAACAAAAATACTTGTTTTTTTTTTTTTTTTTTTTTTGGCTTATTGACCATCCACTAAAAAGAACAATCTTAAATTTTTGATAGGAAGTTGGATTTACAGGTAATGTGTTTGAAAGTAGTCCTGTAATGTGTTCCTGCTTCTGCCTGGTTCGGGTAACTGCTGAGGAAGTGGAGTAATCCACATGCTGACAGATCACATTATTTCTGTTTTGTATTTCTGGGCATTTTGCATCATCTTAATCATAAGAGCCTACAGAGACAAGGAGTGAAAAACTAGTCAAAATACCAAACTGGGAATGTGAGTAGTGTGTTAAATGTGACAGTTCAGGCAGCTTAAGCAAATTCACTCATTCTGCTTCACTTAATAGTACATCAAGATGTATGGAAATAGAAATTAAGCTCCAGAAAGCCATGTAGCTTTTCCTAATAAATACTTTCTTTTAGAAATTCACACACACACACCAAACCGTTTAAAATGTTGGATGACTAATATAGACTATTGGTGTGTTGTTCTAATTAGCATTTTATTACTTGTTTTACAGCTCAACATGAACTCTGCTCCCACTTTCATGCACTTTCCATCAAAAGGCAGACCCAAGAGAGCTGATACTTTTGACCTTCAACGAATTGGATTTGCAGCTGAACAGCTAGCAAAATGGATTGCCGACAGAACGGATGTTCATGTATGCTTTTATTCTCTACAGTAAATGTGTGTGTGTGTTTTCGTGTGTGTGTGTGCGCTCGCGCGTGTGTGTGTGTGTGTATTGTACATACATTTAAATACGTCTGGGTGAATTAGCTTGGTTTTCTAGACTGTTGTAATGAAGAGGCAGGGTTTTTTGGTTTTGTTTTGCTTTCGTTTTAGTTTATCCTTGATGGCCTTTGTTATTTTTCCTTGCATAGAGAAAACTTTGTTCTGAGGATTAAACTCAGCACCAGTATAGTCTCAATACATATTCTTCCACTCAGCTACCTTCCCAGTCCAAGAAGATGGACTATACCTGGTAGTTGAGTATTGGTTAGTCAATTCAGATGCATTGTTGCATGATGATCAATTGATAGCCTAAATAAACACTAAAAAGTATATTAGTCAAGTACACTATAGTTTCAGGGAATGGAAAATAAAATGAAAATGGCTTGATATTAATAAGCAAAGAAATTCTAATCAAGAAACAAGACGAAAAACTCATGCATTGTATATAAGTTGGAAAAGATTGAGCATTCACCTGCAACCCCCACATCCAGGACCAGCTCTCCTGTGCACTGCCTTCCCCCCCCCCCCCCCGTGAGATGTATTACCTACTCTCCTGAGTGCTGTAGCACCTGTGGGACAGGGCCAGCTCTTCTGCTCTTGTGACTCCATTGGGACTGGCCTTCCTGCCTGCCATAGGTGGCAAAGGTCGAAAGGAAGGGCAGCTCTCCCTCAACCATGTCACCACATGGCAGACAAATGGTGAGGCCAGCTTTCCTCCTTTCAGAGCCCCAGGGCCAGGTCTCCCACCTGCTGCATGTGATGAGGGGCAAGAGGGTGGATGGTATCTCCCCCTCCTCCATGTTGCTGCATGGAAGATGAGTGGTAGGTCCAGTTCTTCCACACTCACATCCTCAGGGCTGCCACACCTGCAGCTACTGAAATGTGTGGGGCCCCCACTCTCCAACACTGCAGCTGGCTAGGGACAGCGTCAGTTCTCCTGCTCTACTGCCCCCAGGGCCAGCTTTCCCAAGATGCCCAGGTGAGGGTGGGACCAGCATAGTCCTCAGACATCAACATGTCCCCCACAGCAGCTCAGACCAGGGACATCTGTCTGGCCTTTGCTGGTAACAGACCCCTGCTGCTCTAGGGCCACAGACCCAGACATGGCCTGCAGTGGTAGCACAGGCTAAGACTCCATGATGGTCTCAGGTGGCATCACTGGCTACTCACATCAGGCAGTTCCTCACTACCATCGTGTCTCCACTTTCATTGTGCTCACATCCTTCTGTTTCTTTCTTTTCTGTTTCTCCACCATTTACTTGCTCCTCTTAGTGGTGTCTAAGGTCTCTGAGTATCTGGGGTCAGCTCAGGAGTGTTATGCCCTGCTTGTGCATTATGGCAGCAGGCAGGGGTCAATTCATGTATGGTCTGGCCCCGCAGGCCCGCACAGTGCTGGACATGTGGTCATCTCAGGCCAAGTCCTGTCTGGGCCTCATGGTACCCATTTGCTGGTCATCTCTGTCTCATCCAGATGGCCTTCTGCAAAGGTCTTCTGTCTTGGGTTCACTCTTGCCTTACCTGTGGTCATGGTGGGGTTCTAGTTTGCAGCTTGCTCATCATCCTGGGGGCCTGTCCAAGCCTGGCTGGTACTGGACTGGTGGTCATCTCCAGCTAAGTCCTTGTCCTGGTGCCCTGGTGCTGGACTGGTGGTTCTCTGAGGCTCACCTTTTTTTTTTCATGGAATGTCAGGATATTAATCATTCAGATGTTCGTAGATTGGAACACTGGGCTTAGACATAGCCTCTCCTCTTTCTGCCACCTACTGACACACATGTGACAGAGCCGCCACACCTGCAAGTCTTATGTCTATCTTATGGAATTTAACTCAACAGTGCTACTTCTAGGAATTGAACCTAAGGATGATTCAGATTCTGAGCCCTGAAAAATTTTTAGCAACACTCGTTTTAATGGAAAAAGTTGGAAACAAATCAGATGTCTAAAAATAAGACTTCTACATTGAACAAAACTCACAACTTAACAAGTAAAATGTCAGAAAAGTAATACGGACACAATGATATGGGGTTTTATTTTAAAGCAGTAGTGTATGTATAGATTGAGACATCTATTATGAATTGAAATTATGATTGATACTAATTTGTTTATGGAGGCCTTATGGGTGTTTTTAGATGATTTATAGTATTTTTATGATGAGCTATAAAATAACTGCTTATATAATTATAAGATATATAAGATTATAGAACTGTAAACAGTTATATAACTTACATATTTATCCGTATTTTTAAAAGTAGTCATAGACACTGAATTATTTTGTTTGTTTGTTTTTTCGAGACAGGGTCTCTCTGTGTAGCCTTGGCCATCCTGGACTCACTTTGTAGACCAGGCTAGCCTCGAACTCACAGCGATCCGCGACACTGAATTTTTACTAAAAGATATAAACACATTTTTTGAGACAAGATAGTTGCCCCATGGTAATACCACCTGTGTCATTAGTTTTAATGATACTTTGATGAATAAATTGATTACTAAATTTGTTTATTTAAACATATTTTAGTATATTTATGTGCCAACAATATATGATCTAGTTGGTGTGAGACATCAAGATTATGCTAAAATCTTATTAATTTATTATAAGAAATACTAAGTTTTGTGGTAGAAAGGAGGTTTAGAGCATAAGCACTCAGTGTTCTTACAGAGCACTAGAATTCGCTTCTTTTTAAAATTAAATTATTTTGTCATATATTACATCTGACCACAGTCTTTCTTTCCTCCTCTCCTCCCACTCTCTTGGTCCCATGTTCCCCTCCCCGGCCACTCCATCTCAGTTTCCCTTCAGAAGTGAACAGGCCTTCTAGGGATGTCAATTAAGCATGGTGAATCAAGTTGCCATAAGATAGAACCTCATATTGAAGCTGGATGAGGCAACCCAGTAGGAGGACAGGTGTCCCCAAAGCAGGCAGAAGAAGCATCAGATATAAACAGTTTCTGCTCCCTCGTTCAAGGAGTGCCACAAAACACAAGCTGCATAAGTATAACATATAAGTCGAGGGCTAAGTTAGACCCATGTAGGCAGGCTGCCTGATTGTCCACGAGTTTCCGTGAGTCCCCTTGAGTCCAGGTTTGTTGATTCTGTGAGTTTTCCTGTGGTGTCCTGGACCCTTCTGGCTCTTACAGTTCTTCCTCCCCTTCTACAGTATTCACTGAGTTCTGCCTAATGCTTGGCTGTGGGTCTCTGCATCTGTTTCCATCAGTTGCTGGGTGGAGCCCTCTGATGGTGATTATTCCAGGCTGCACTTCTACTCTATGACGTCTCTAATCTAGAATACAGTTCCTAAAACCCACGTCAGGCAGTAACAGTCACCTCTCACTCCAAGTCCCATTGGCCCTGATACTCTGCTGTTGCCTCCTTGGGACATTGTAAATACATGCGCCAAACACACACACACACACACACACAAACACATTGTAAAAACAGTAAATATTTAGAATTGTGTTTAAAGCTACACTGGTAACTAGAAGTGATTTTGGCTTGACCTCTTAACACACTTATATATTTAATTCTTTAGTTGGACTAATGATAAGGTACAAATTGAGGATTTTACAGAAATCTTAATTTTAAAGAAATTAATCTTAATTTTAAAGAAATTACAGATTGAAAGTGTGCTAAAAGTAGAAATAGTACCAGGTTTAACAATACATCATTTATACCAATTTATCTCTGACTCACTGTAACGTGTTTGCTTGGTCATATTCTCATTCTACTCTCCAGATCCCCAAGGCTCTCTGCCTTGATGTATAGACACAAGTTTACCTTTTCCCTGAAAACATTCAGGATGAATTACACTTCCTATGAGCACATTATAGTTAGACGTCTCATGGGTTTACAACAGGTTAGCATTTTACAAAAGCCAACACTATCCATATTAGAAGTCTATTGTTTAACCTTTAATGGCTTCCACCTTCTATGGTCCAGTTTAGTGTTTGTCATTCATTTAGTTGTCATGTACTTTAAGTATACTTTAATCTGTAGCGTTTCTCCAGCTGTGGATCCCTCTATATTTAATAGCCTATATGCTTCAAGACAGCGTCCATAAATACTCTCTGGCTCACTACAATTGTCTCATAGATAAAGTATACTTTCACATTCCTTTCCTCATTCACTTGTCAATATGACAGCTCCAAAATAATGGCTACATTTCTGGCCTTTTCTCCATCTATTTGTGTCTGTCACCACTCTGTTGATAGTAAGAGGCCTGTAGTATTTGTGTTTTAATTGTGTTATTAATGCTCTACTCATGAATTTTTTTTGTAGTGATTATTTTTTTTAAATGTCTAAGCATGTGGTTTGCCATCTTGGACACACCTTTTTTGTTTAAACCTAAGAAGAGACTGCTTCATCTGAGACTAGTCAGTTCTTAGAAGTAATCCAAGTCCCAGCTCAGTTGAGATCCCCCTCTATTTAAATTACGCATATTGAAGGAATGCATTGTCCATCCTTCCTTGCCCTGCTCATGGAAATTATTCCTCAAAGGCCCTGAACTTTCCCTGGTTCCAGTTTTGCCAGGTAATCTCTCCCCCAGCCCTGTCCTCCCATTCCACCTTCTTCCCTCACTTCCTTGCTCCTCCCAATGGTTCTGTTTTTTCCCCTGGGGCCTCCTCCATTTAGAAACTCTAACAACCCCCCTCCCCAGAGCCTCACAATTCTCCTGTCATGCCTGTTTCTAATTTATTGCTGTTGTTAATTAGCTGAGTGTTAAAAGAGTGCCTGAGACTGACTGGGTGAACATGCTCCCTCCCCTTTCCCCAGCAATGACTAGAATATGACTAAAAGAAAAGCACCAGTATTTATTTTTCACTTTAATTATCATTGTGCTTTTTGCAGATTCGAGTTTTCAGGCCACCCAACTACTCTGGGACTATTGCTCTGGCCCTGCTGGTGTCGCTTGTTGGTGGCTTGCTGTATCTAAGGAGGAACAATTTGGAGTTTATCTATAACAAGACTGGTTGGGCCATGGTATCTCTGGTATGTTATCACATATCCTCCTTCCTTTGACCTTGCATAGTTGTATTTTATAATAACAAAGTGAGCTAATTATTACTGCAGTGAAAATCACAATGAGATGTTGTGTTATTTTTATAAGTCAGATAGATCAAATCTACCCATGAGTTTAAGCTTTGTATATGGTTTCTTCTATTTTTCACTACTAAAATGTAATGACTCTAGTATGTGGCACATTCCAAATATTAAAGAAATGTATCTTGAGCATATCCTGTAAGTGCGATAATGAATTAATAAGAATTAGCAGTTTGAACTAATTTGTGAGCTGAGAGATTGTGGTTCTCCCAGCAGTTGTTTCTTACATCTCCACTTCTCAGTGCCTGTCATACTTGTCCCACACTGGCTATGTGAAAACCAGACAGACTTCTCTGTGTGTCCGTGCTGTTTGGAGACCAGCAGGGAGAGCTGCAGGAGTACACAGGGTAGTTATCTAGCCTGATGTGAAGAGAAAATTGGACAGGCAGCCAAGAGTGTGACAGCAGCTGAGTTTTGAAGACAAAATGGAATTCTGAAGTTGTTGTGGCCAGTGAAAGGAGACATGATGGTACAGAGCAAAAAAAGGTGAAGTGTTTAATGCAGTGCCAGGGCAGAATGGGAACCAGAAGGATATGGACACAGGTGATATAATTAAACTGCTGTTGGGATGGCTACGCCTCCAGCAGTAGACCCTGACTGAAAGCGGTTCTGCAAGATGGGTTCAGATAATACTATGACCCGTCCGTAGAACGTGTTCTTATTTCACATTTTATAAAGCTGGGTTTTTGTCTACGGCTAAAGTCACTTATGCTTTTTTTTTTTTAAACTAACTAATTAAAGGGTCAGCAAGATGATTCAGTGAGTAAAGGCTCTTTCTGCTGAGGTAGTCTAGCTGAATTCAGTCTTCAGCACCCACATGGCAGAGTGAGAACGCCAACTCCAAGTTGTCCTCAGACCTCCACATACACTGACATTGTGTTCTCCAAAAGAATAAGTGAGGGAAAAAAAAAAAGAAAAAAAAAAAAAAAGAATCACTGAAAGTGAAATAAAACATAATGACATGGTTACTGTTTAATACTTGAATTAATAAGATATTAATGTGAGAGTATAGATACAGGGCTGGAGAGATGGCTCAGTGGGTGTGTAGCACTGGCTGCTCTCTGAGGCTCCTGAATTCAATTCCCAGCACTCACGTGGTGGCTCACACTATCTATTGCAGTCTATAACTGTCTTCTTGTTGGGTTATGGTGCTCTCTTCTGGTATGCACATGTATATGTAGACAAGCCACCCATATACATAAAATGCATACATAAGGAAATCTTTAAAAAATAAAGCTCTCCACTTTATACATTATAAATAGAGGCACAGAATTTATGTTAGATAAACAGACTTGTGCTATTATTAGAAAATAAAAAATTCCTAATATCCAATAGATTATTAACTTTTCATTTCTGTTAATTTGTAATATATGATAGGAAAGCAGAAATTGTAACACTGGATAAATAGCTGTCTGGCTTATTATACATGGGTATACTGCAGATGATAGGAATTGCAAATAAAGGCTAACTTGGTCCTGGATCTACACTTTCCCTGTCAAGTTGTTCAGGTTCATTCAAATCGGTGGGGCTTAGTTTAAAACACATGTTGTAATCTTCAGGGGGAACAGCTGGAGAAAAACCAGGGATATAGGTAGAAATGCAAGGCAAAGGGTAAAGTGGAAACTTATTATGTAATTAGAACAGAAGCAGACATGAAAAAAACAGAAGGAGAAAACCATGTGACTTAAAAATAATGAGAAACTTAAGTTCAGTCATTGCAATGTATTCATTGTATTACATGCAAACACATTTAGCATATAAGATTAGAGATTGCCAGGCTGGATCTAATAATACTGTAGCAAACTGGCCTGGATGCTGCCACAGGAAGGACAATTTAAAGGCACTTAGTGCTTTGTATGTACATAAGAAGAGACTTAATAAATGAAGGTACTGTATTCAAGAGCATAAGATTTGTTATTATGTATCACATGTCCTTCATATTTAAATGACAGTTGTATTCCTAGATGGTGGTTTGTTTTGTTTTGTTTTTTAGAAGAAATCCAGAAACTGGTTGTAAAGTTCATATAGAAAAACAAATGCTTTGGAAAATTGAGAGAGATTTTTAATAGAAAAAAATTAAAAGACCTTACATTAGCTGATTTTTGACTTATTATTAAGCTGTCATAATTAGAAGAGTGTGGAGTTACCCTGTGGGTTGGTACTTAGATCATTGGAACAGAATGCTGGGGACTGACATTAAGCAAGCTCCCCCCAAGCAACTATAGCATACAGAGTTAACTTTGAAAAATCGTTGATTTACAGAATTAATAAAATATTTCCAAAAGTTAGTAATGACTCTATACACTTAAGAAATTATCTAAGAGAAATTAAAATAGTTGCACAGTAGTATCAAAATGAATAAAATACTGAAAAAGAAAAGGTAATTGAAGAAACAAAAATTCAACACACTGAAAATTAATGACTGTAAGAAAGTAATATAAAAGGACAAAAAGAACTGGAAGAACTGACGTAGTTAAAAGGATAAAATCCGCAGCGTTGTGCAAGTTCAATGTAATTAGCCCTTGTTAAAATCCCCATGGCATTTTTTTAAAAACAGAAATGGAATAGTACATTTAAATTTCTATGGAACCAAAATACTGGACAAAAGAGCCAACCTGTATGTATCACTTTTTTGGATTAAAAAAAATTCAAAGCTGTAACATTTAAAAGTGAATAGAGTAATAGAAATGAATAAAGATTGGAAGTAATTCCACATCTATATAGTTAACTGGTGTTCAGTAAGGGTGCCAAAAATGCACACTAAAGAAAAGAGTCTTTTCAACAATGGTGTTAGGAAAACTCTGCTTCAACATATAACGTAATGAAATTAGGGGCTGGAGAGATGACTCAGTGGCTAAGAGCACTGGCTACTTTTCCAGAGGACCCTGGTTCAGTTCCCCGCACTCACAGGGCAGCTCACAACAGGCTGTGACTCTGCTTCCAGGGGATCTGGACTCTGCAGATACTACATGCACATATATGCAAGCAGAGCACCCATATACGTACAGTTAAAAAAATTAAGTGAAATGGTGATTTTTCATACCATATATTAAAACTCATATTTTAAATATTTTAGTATAACTCTTTAATGTAAAATGAATGGAAGAAAATATAGTCACAAAACTTGATGACATTAATCTGGACAAGGAGATTTTGGATTTTAACCCTGAAGCCCAGTCAGCAAAATAATAAACAAATAAGCAAAGAAACCATAGTGATTACATTAGATCGAAAGGCTTCTGTCCAGCCAGTGAAACACTCAGCACAACCCGTGGAATGAGTGAATAAGAGGTTATTCAGCACCTAAAAATAGGTAACCTGATTAACCAGCCAGCAAGAGCTTTTCCAAAGAAGGTCTGAAACTTCCACTGCTCATGAGAAGCATTACTCAGCATTGCTAATGCTCTGGTCTTTCTGGTACAGTGATGGTAGCAAAAGGACAAGGCTAGTGTTGCTGAAGAAGTGGAGGAAAGGCTTCTTCATATTGCCACGAAAGGGAATTGGTGCAGCCATTCTAAAGAATGCCTAGGTTTAAAAGAAAAAAAAAACTAAAAATACACTTAACATATGAACGAGTATCCAATCTAATGATATCTATGTGACAAAGATATTTGCAATTCTGTCTTCATTGCAGTATCTTTCACAGTAAATAAAATGTGGCATCAAGTATCTCTTAGTAGATGTCAAGATAAATAAGCTTTACCGTTCATACAAAATGGAATATCAATCACTATGAAGAAAGAGAATCCATTTATGGAGTCATGAGTGATCTATAAGATAATTTGTTTATGGAATTAGGCAGGTACAGAAAGACCAATATTCCATGTCATCCCTTGTGTGTAGAACATTCAGACGTGAACCTCCTAGAACCCACGAATACAGGAGCAAAAGTTGTCAAATGTTGAGGCTGTGGGGAAATAGTGTCTACAAAATTCTGGTTATACTAGATGGTCTAGAATAAATAGTGATTATTGTTTATTGAATTTTGCCATAGAAGTATATCATGAATCATTTACATATATATATATATATATATATATATATATATATATATATGAAGCATACATTAGACAACTATTTAGTATCCATCAAAAGATATTATTCATCCTGAAAACTGGGTGAAACATATTGAAAATTTGGATACATTACACAAGTAGAAAATAGAAATAGTACACTGTGAAATATTTTAATGCAATTCTTTCAAAAAGATATAGCTGACAAAACAAAATTAAGTAACTGGAACAGTTGTGTGTTATATGTTGTAGGTAAATATGGTAATATAAATTAACATATGACTTAAACTCTAAACCCAATAAGAGTTAAAGATGATGTTAGGCTTACTTGAGACATCTAGAAAATGTGATCTTAAAATTCATCAATACTATTTTCCAGGGAAGAGCATACCAATCTAATACCAAATAGTTAGCCCTGACAACATTCACACAAGTAATGTTATGCAGACTGATAATATTATGCAGGCTATATTTAGGATTGTATATGTATATACATAAATGAATGTAACAATAATAAGAGGCCATGAATTTGAAAGAAAACAAGAAAGGTTACATGTAGGGGTTTGGAGGGAGGAAAGGAAAGGTAGAAATGATGCACTATAGGTCTCAAAAATAGATAACATGAATTGTGAGGATGACAAATGTAAAAAACAATTGAATATTGATTCTCTGCTAAGTTTTCTATCAGTACAGGCTTTTTAATGCTTGATTCTAAAATGTGCATATTTATTTATATAGTAATAGACTTCATAATGGTGTTTCTCATGCATGCATATTATATATTTTGGCAGTGTTCACTGTTTCCCTTCTTTTTTTCTCCCCTTCCACTGTCCTTTTTACTCTTTCATATAGACAACAACCTTATTTCTAATTAATGATCTTTGTAGAATCTAAGATCCACAGACAGGATCTTCTTCTTCCTGTTTCTGTTGCTGCACATAATAGGATGCTCTCCAGTTATACAGGTTGATTTGCAAATGATACAGTTTCCTTCTTTTTTTACAGCTGAATATGATCTAATTTGTATCTACCCTACATAGTTACTGTAGTAACTTGATGGGCATATAGGCTATTTCTATAAATTGACTTTAGTGACTAGAGGTGGAACAAAACATGGGAGATTGTACAGGTGTGTTGACTTGGAGTCCTTTGTTTATATACCCAGCATTCTTTTTAAATGATGTCTTTAAGAGCTGTACCAATTTACCCTTACATCAACACTGAATACATAAGGTCCCATATCTCCTCAATCCAAGCCAATATTTGTTGTGTTTTTTTCTTTTTTCCCCAGTAGTTAGTCAATTGCAGGTTTCACTCCATCTTTTCCTTCCAGTCCCCCCTTCTCACACCCCCCCTCTCCCTTTCTCCTCAGAGAAAAAGAGGCCTGGCATCAGCCTGCCTTGACATACCAAGATGCCGTAGGATTAGGTGCATTTTCTCCTATTGAGGCTAGGCACAGCAGCCGATTTAGGGGAGAGGGATCCAAAGGCAGACCCCTCAGTTCTCCTCACCGTCCACAAGACTCTCTGAGCTCCAACCAATGTTAGGCTGTGGGTCTCTGCATCTGTTTCCATCATTTGCTGGGTGAAGTCTCTTGCAGGACAATTATGTTAGGTTCCTGTCTGCAAGTACAGTAAAATATCATGAATAGTGTTAGGGGTTGGTGCTCTTTCATAGATTCTGCCTCAACTTGGGCCAGTCATTGCTTGGTCATTCCCTCAATTTCTGTCCCATCCTTGTCCTTGCATGTCTTTTACGTAGAACAAAATTTGTTTCAATGATTTTGTGGGTGGGTTCGTGTCGCCTTCCCTTCAATTGGAAGTATTGCCTAGTTATGGAGGTGGCCACTTCATGTTCCATATTGCCCATTTTTAGGAGTCTTAGCTAGGATCAATTCAAAGGCTCCTGGGAACCTCCCCCATCTCAGATTTCAGGTGTGCCCCAGAAATGACACAACCCCTACCACCACCGCCACCAATTAAAGTTCTCTCTCATTTCTCTCTCTGTCAGTACTCCTCACACTTGATTCCTCCTATTCCCCTCTTCACCTCCTTTCCCATCCATATCCCTCCCGCCATCCACCTCAGATGCTGACTTTATTTCCCCTTCTGAATAAGATTCCTGAATCCTCCCTTTGGCCCTCCATGCTACTTAGCTTCTTTGGGTCTGTAGATTGTAGCATAGTTACCTTGTACTTTATGGCTAATATCTACTTGTAAGTACTACTATGCTTATCTTTCTGAGTCTGGATTAGCTCACTCAGGAAGATGTTTTCTATTTCTATCCGTTTACCTGCAAATTTTGTAACCAGCCATTTTGCTGAAGGTGTTTATCAACTCTACAAATTCTCTGGTAGAATTTTAGGGTTTATTAACATATACTATTGTATCCTCTGTGAATAACGAGACTTTAACTTCTTTCTTTACAAATTGTATTCCCTTGATCTCTCTTAGTTGTCTCATTGCTCTAGTTAGAAATTTAAGAACTATATTGAATTAGATATGGAGATAGTGGGTAGCCTTGTCTTGTCTCTGATTTTAGTGGAATTGCTTTAGGTTTTTCTTGATTTAATTTTATGTTGGCTATTGGCTTGCTGTATATTGCATTTTTTTGTGTTTAGGTATGTACCTTGTATCTCTGATCTAAGACTTTTAACACGAAAGCGTGTTGAATTTTGTCAAAGGGTTTTTCAGCATTTATTGAGATGATCAGGTGCTTTTTTTTCTTTCAGTTTGTTTATATATTGATGAATTTCTTCATGTTGAACCATCCCTTCATCCCTCAGATGAAGCCTACTAGATCATGGTGGATGATAAATTTGATGTGTTCTTGGAATTAATTTGCAAGTATTTTGTTAGGTATTTTTGCATCAATGTTTATAAGGAAGCTTGGTCTAAAATTCTGTTTCTTTGATGAGTCTTAGCTATCACAGTGATTGTGGCCTCATTGAATGTGTTTGGCGATGTTTCTTTTGTGCCATAGTTTGAGTGGCACAAAGTATTGATATTAGTTCTTGTTTAAAAGCTCTTTTTTTTCAAAGTTTGGTCCAAATCTGTACTAAAACCATCTGGCCCTGGGCTTGTTGTTGTTGTTGTTGTTGTTGGAAGACTTTTAATGACTGCTTCTGTTTTGTTAGGAGTTTATAGATGTATTTAAAGAATTTGCCTGATTTTTATGCAGCTTTGGCAAGTGGTATCTATCAATAAAATGGTCTATGCCATTTAGATTTTCCAATTTTTTGGAGTATTGGCTTTTGAAGTAAGATCTAATGGTTCCTTAGATTTCCTTGTTATCTCTTATTTTGTCTGCCTTTGTAATCCTGATTTTGTTAATTTGGCTACGGTCTCTCTGCCTTTTAGTTAGTTTGGCTAAGCGTTTGTCTATCTTGTTGATTTTTTTTCCATTGGTTTTAGCCCTGAGTTTGATTATTTCCTGCGATCTAGTTCTCTTAAGTATATTTGCTTCTTTCTCTTCTAGAGCTTTCAGATGTGCTGTACTATGAAGTTGCTAGTATGAGACCTTTTCAGTTTCTTCATTAAGGCACTTAGTGCTATAAACTTTTCTCCTAACACTTCTTTCATTGTGTCCCATGAATTTGGGTATGTTGTACCTTCATTTTCATTGAATTCTCGAAAATCTTACTTCCTTTCTTTATTTCTTCCATGACCCAGTGCTCATAGAGAGTTGTTCAGTTTCCGTGAGTTTGTAGACTTTCTGTTTGAGTCCAGCTTTAATCCATGGTGTTCTGAAAAGATAGATACAAAGGTTATTTTAATTTTCTTATATCTTTTGAGGCTTGCTTTGTGACTGAGTGTATGGTCAATTTTGAAGAAGGTTATGTGAGGTGTTGAGAAGAAGGTATATTTGTTTATATTTGAATGAAATGTGTTGTAGATACCCGTTAGGTTCATTTGATTCATAATGTCTGTTAGTTTCATTATTTCTGTTTAGTTTCTGTCTCAATGGTCTGTCCATTGGTAAGAGTGGGGTGTTGAAGTCTTCCACTATTTGTGCACTGGGTTTGATGTATGATTTAAGATTTAGTAATATTTCTTGTATGAAAGGTCTTTTATTTAGAGCATAGATATTCAGAATTGAGACATCATCTTCGTTTATTTTTCCTTTTATGAATATGAAATGTCATCCTTCCCATTTCTTTAAATTTTGCTTGAAAGTCTGTTTTATTAGATATTAGCATGACTATTCCACCTTATTTCTTGGGTCTTTTTGCTTGGAAATCTTTTTCTAGGTGTTTACCCTCTATCTTTGTGGCTGAGATGTGCCTTTTAGATGCAGCAGAATGATGTATCCTGTTTTCACATTTATTGTGTTAACCTGTGTCGTCTTATTGGGGAATTGAGTCCATTGATGTTGAGAGATATTAGTGATCAATTATTGTTAACGTCTGTTATGTTCCTGTTGTTGTTGTTGCTGCTGCTGCTGCTGTGTGTGTGTGTGTGTGTGTGTGTGTGTGTGTGTGTTGCTTGCTTGGGGTTATTTCCTGCATTTTCTTGGGTGTAGTTAGACTCCTTGGGTTGGAGTTTTTCTTTTAGTATAATCTGTAGGACTGCGTTTGTGGACAGATGTTGTTTACATTTGGTTTTCTTATGGAATACTTGTTTTTTCCATCTGTGGTGATTGAAAGTTTTGCTGGGTAAAATAGTCTGCACTGACATATGTGGTCTCTTAGGGTCTGTACAACATTTGCCTAGGCACTTCTGGCTTTTATTGTCTTAGTTAGGTAGTTGGATATAATTCTGATAGGTCTGCTTTTATATGTTATTTGATCTTTTTCCCTTGTATCTTTTAATATTCTTTCTTTGTTCTGTACATTTAGTGTTTGATTGTTATGTGATAGGATTTTTTTTTTCTGGTCTAATCTATTTGGTGTTTTGTAAGCTTCTTGTATGCTTATAGGCATATCTTTCATTAAGGTGTGGAAATTTTCTTATATGATTTTATTGAAAATATTTTCTGGACCTTGGAGCTGGGGAGTCTTCTCTGTCTTCTATTCCTGTTATTCTTAGGTTTGGTCTTTTCATAGTGTCCAAGATTTCTTGGATATTTTGTGTCAGGAATTTTTTATATTTAACATTTTCTTTATCTATGTCATCTACTGTATCTTGTACACCTGAAATTTTCTCTTCCATCTCTTGTATTCTGTTGGTGATGCTTGCGTATGTAGTTCCTGTTTTCTTCCTTAGATTTTTCCATTTCCAGGATTCCTTCAGTTTGTTTTTTGTTTGATTTTAATTACTTGTTTCCATTTTCAGGTCTTGAATAGTTTTATTCATTTTCTTTCACCTATTTGTATTTTTCTGTATTTCTTTAAGGGTTTTTTTTTCCTCTTTAATGGCCTATATTATGCTTCTGAGATTGGCTTTAAGGTTTGTTTGTTTGTTTATTTGTTTGTGCATTGGCTGTGCTAGGATATTCAGGGTTTGTTACAGTAGGATAGCTGGGTTCCATTGGTGCCATACTGTCCTGGCTTTTGTTGATGGTGTTCTTACACTGGCCTTTAGCTACCTTGCTATCCTTGGTACTCACTGGCCACCTGGATATTCCTGATGGCTGCAGGAATCCTCATTATTACTGGGGCTGGCAGGCCTCTTAGGGAAGGCAGTCAAATCTGTTGCCTGGAGAATGGAGCTCAGAGGACCGTATGTAGCTCACCTGTGCTGGCTGTGTCCTAGAGGGACCTGGCGGGCAGGAGTTTGGGGGCAGGGATGGATCTAATCTGGATATTAGGCCCGCTAGCAGACCTGTGGACCGGATGGTGGTAGCTCATCAATCCTGGCTGTGCCCCAGACAGACACAGCAGGGAATTGGGTATTATATTTTCTTAAGGATAGCCTTTCTGACTGGGCTGTGGGGGAATATTAGTATAGTTTTAATTTGTCAGCCAGCAATCTCTAAAGATAATCCTGGCTCCTTTTCCTTGGTGCTAGAATTGCAGGCACACTCAACCTCCCTACATGGCAGCTGGGAATAGAACTCGGGTACTCATGCTTTTGGAGCAAGCGACCTGTTCTCTCAGCCATCTCTCTGCCTCCTATCCCATGCTATTTTCTAGTAAGAAATAAGACTAGGTACCACTAGGTGTATGTTTTATAGTTACACCTTTGAAAACACACTTTCCAATGAATTACTAAGTGCTGTAAGCCCTTACATCTGGGCAAATTGTCTTTTAAGGGCAGTAATTATATTTACTACTGTACTTTATTGCTTTTGGCTCACATTGAGAGTAAGAATACAGTATATATTGCAAAAAGCAGAAAATTACTCATGATGGTTTATGTATAAGGTAGTCAGAAAGATTGGAACATTCTGGCAAAGAGGAAATGAACTCTGGAGGTACTTACACATACATATTTCATAGCTTCTTGGGTTCTAAGTTAAATTTCAAAAGGAATCAGTGTAGACTTTACTGCCTACTGGACTTCTTGAGCAGGAAAAATGATTCTTAGATGCTTTCTGTACATAAAAGGCAACGGTGGTCCATGGAAGAGAACATAGGTCATTGATTGGTTCTCATTTTGCTCCCTTTTGCTTTTCTTTGGAGGATTAATTGTGTCTTGATTGATGATGTTGTTAAAGTAGGACGGTTGAATGAAATACTCAATTATGCTAGTATATAATTGTAAGGAACACAGGACCAATGTGTTCTTTAATGTTCTTAACATGTTAGAATGAGTTAAAATGGTGTAGTTTGTAACTCATGACACAGGGCTTCATGGTACCTATATTTTTTCAAAGATTACTGTCACTTGAACCTAGGCAATATTAGGGTGGTGAATAGTAACATTCGTTTCAAGCACAAAAGAGAACATCCCAAGGATCTGCAATTAAAAACATGAACGATAAGACATCATTAAAAGTCTAATAAGCCAGCCTTATTATCACAGTAAATCACAGTGGGGCAGAAGCTCTTCCTGCCTGTTACTGCTGATGAGCTGTGTGGTAGATGTTTCTCACACCCTAATGTTTCTCCTGCCTCAAAGAAATTATATCAGTTTAATTACTTAGATTTTATGAGACGCTTAAAGGCTGAAGATTAGTATAAATTCTCAGACAGTTTTCACATTCAGGAAAGGCTCTTAAGCCTTAAATGCATTGGGATTTGTTAGAACAAACATTCAAAGCTATTGCATGGCTCTGATTTCACAGAGGGTGGAAAGACCACCCCATATGTATTTTAATAAAAGTATATAGCTTTTGACTTACATATAGTGCTGTCTCTATAGTTATTTGTTCACCATTACAAGTAGGGAATAAATACTTGTTGATGCTATTTTTTTTCCAGTGGAATATGCATTTGAGGATAACCCTAAGTGCTTTGTTACGTCAAGCATCTGAGTCTTTGGAATATAGTTATGCCTGTTTTGTAAATCAGTAGTTTTTATATGCAATCTAATGAATATTTGGAGAATTATACCAGTACCCTGGAATGAGTTTATATCTTTGGAATATACTTTTGAAAATGTTTCTCAATTTTTTCGGCTAAGGAGAAACAGTTTAGTTTTTTGATCATTATGTGCTGAGAGGAATTTCTTCTCTGGTCCTGTGACTTGGTATTCTTTATGCTTCATATACCTTTATAGGCATCTCATTCTTTAGGTTAGGGAAAATTTCTTCTACAATTTTGCAGGAAATATTTTCTGTGTCTTTGACCTGGGTTTCTTCTTCTCATTATTCCTATTATTATCACATGATCTTTTCATGGTTTCCCAGATTTCCTGGATGTTTAATGACTATATTTTTTTAAAGCATTTTTTTTAACTTCAAGTGTTTATTTCTTCTATCTTTTCTTTGGTGCCTGGTTTTCTCTTTTATGTGTCTTGTACCTTGTTAGTGAGATTTGCCTCTAAAGTTCTGTTCAAATTTCTAACTTTTTCATTTCGTTTAGGAATATATTGACCTGGGTGTTACTGAACGTGTGTTTATGCGTGTGTCTAGGCATCTGGACTTGGACTTGGTATGATTGTAATCTTAGGTATTGTTATCTGGTCTTGTTTTTTGGGTGGTGTTCTGTTCCTTGGTTTCTTTGGACTTCTCTAGTTTTTAGGAGTGTGTGGTGACAGTGTATTGCCTGGGAGGTCATGCTTCTGTGTTCCTGTCCGTTGTGACCATACTTAGTCCCTGGAACAGTGTGTTTCTAGGTCTTGGGAACCAGTGCAGAGAAGTGGGGATGACCTAGAAGGGGGAGAGCACAGCTTAAAGTGGGAGGAAGGCTGGGTGTGTCACTAGACTCTGTGTAGACCTCTGGGAATTGTGGGAGAGGAATGAGAAGCCACAGCAGGGGGTCGGCTACAAAGCTGGGGGTGCCATTCTGCCACTGGAATTGGTTCGCTGGCCAGTATGCCATGTGCCTTTCCAGGGAGTGCCTGTGGGAGTTCGTAGCTGAGACAAAAGGAGGAAGGCTGTTGGAGAAGATCTGTGTGATGTGCTAGCAATATCCAATTGCATTCTTTTATATTAAATGTGCATAATACTAAAATCCAATAATCTTAAGAGTCATGCATATTATTTTTCTGAATATTTACCTTACTTCCTACCAGTGTGGGGTTGGTTCCAGGATTCATCTTTACACTATAATCTGTAGGTGCTCATGTCTTTGATGTAAAATGTCATAGTTTAGTATACAGCTTACATTAAAACTGTTTGTAGGTTACTAAATACTATGTAAATATTTATTACATTTTACCACTTAGGGACAAATAACACGGAAAACATGTCTATATATTTCAGAGTAATCAAACTTTCAAAAACTTTTCTGTCCTTTGGTGAACCGAATTTACACAGATACAGAGCTGTAACTATATTTAATTCTTTTCACTCACAGTTAGTCTTTGGTTAGTTAAAAGGCCTAAAACACTTGTGATCTTATTTAAATTTTGTATTTTGAAAAAGAAAAAGTTTTTTATTTTAAAGCTTGTCACAGATTCCTAGTAGATATCTATTAGACAAATGTAAAACTTAGAAATGACAAAGCATGTTTTGCTATTTTGTTCATTTAAAAAATATTTGAAGTGTAAAATGTCTTCACCAAGCAGAATACCCTATGAAAGCCCTCAGCTTAGTTGTTAAGTGTACAGGGGTGTGTAACACACTTGCCCCTAGAGCCTTAGGAGCTGAGGGGCCCACTGTTAGGAAGAACGCTCTTAGTCTGTCACAGGGTTCTAGAAATCTCTAAATGGGGAAATGTTACAGTTTGTACAAAGACTAAGTCAGTATCCTTCACAACTGTGAGGCAGGCAGTGTCCTCTTGTAGACTGTGCTTAACATGTGCAGGTGCTCAAGAGGATTTGTTGAATGAAAGGCAAGTGAACTGGCAGAGTTTAGGTTTAATGAAATTTCAAGATGGTTATTTTCACTAGTATTGTGCCTTTAAGGCTATATTGAGGGAGTAATACATGTTAATTTTCTTCTTTCTTGACTTATATTTTATTTAGATCAGTTTTGTTAATTAATCAATTTATTATTTAGATCAGTTTAGAGTAACAGTTGTGAGTCTCAGTGTATTTACCTTTCCTTTATTTATTCATGTATTTAGTGGTTATCAAGAGAGTTTGAAAGCCTGCTGTGTACTCAGAACATTCAGGAATCTTAGGATGACACAGAGATAAACCAGGATAAAACTGGGACATGAGCCCTGCCTTCAGAACCTTCCTTGTGTAGTTAGGAAGGTTAGGCAACTATGTGCATTGGTACGATGCATATGCTTTGATAACATGCTCAAATCTTAGTTTTCTAAGATGAAACTTTTTAAAGACTGATTTATAAGGTACTGATCAAGGAGCCTGAATACTTCTCAGTGGAACCACCTTTGGAGCTGCTCTTTGAACCAAGTGGGGCAGCATTCTTTAAGTGACTCTTACTGTTGTTGTTTATAGTGTGTCAGTCTTAGCCTCACTTTAGTCACAATCTACTGCTTAAAAATTTATGAAAATTTAAATACCCAAGTATCTGGTTCTATAGAGATTCAGAAAATAAGTAAAGAAAAGTCAGAAATTTAGTGTCTTAATACATTTGCCAAGAGCAGAATAATTTTAAAACTCTAGAAACAAGATAGGTTATTTTTGTCAATGTGGTATTGTGACAATTCCAATTTGGGGATCTAGTCTCTGCCTGTTCAGAGGCTTAATCAGAAATAGACTTGAGCTTTGTTGGGGTCATAGTGTAGCCATGGCACAGTAGATACCCTGTTAGATTAAGGGGTTGCACTTCAACAAGTGAAATTGGCAATTGGCAATAAACTTGAATGAATTTAGTATACCAAAGCAAGGTATCAATAGAGAGAATGTCTGCATTCTACGCTTTTGAGCCCATTCTTAAAACACACACACACACATACACACACACACACACACACACACACACACACACACACACACACAAATAGATGGATAATTCTTCCAAAAAATTAAGAAGAAATATTCTTGGCTTATAAATGTTTTCATGAATAAAAGTTTTCTGAAACAAAATAACTGATTTTTAGTTATGACACTGACATTTAAAAAAGGAAAATAATAGGTCAGTCCTCATGAATATATATGGATTTTATTGTGGGATCTGAGTGTGCAGAAATGGAGAGAAGATGAGACTATGAATGAGAAGGAATAAAAATATTAGTTATTGATGAATTCTGCAAGGTTGACATAATCAATATACATAAATTTATAATATTAAATATTTACCTACATTGACAAAAGAAAGTGAAGTTTTAAAGAGGTCATTCCTTGTCACACCATCAGAAACATTCCTCTGTCAGTCCAGAGAAAGCTTAGTAATGATACTGACAACTATAATATGACATTTAAAGAAATTGTTTAAAAAGAGAGACTTAAGCAAGGGTATGTGACCACGGATTTGATGCCTCTACCCTGTAAGAATATGCATTTGACTGTGAGAAAATTAGGAAGATTTTGTGACAGTTGACAAAAGGGGTGTTAATAATATCCGAAAGGTAAAGGGCAAAGAATAGAATAAGCATAAGTATGAAAGAAAAGCTTGAGTGGTTGAAAATGTATACTTACAGAGAGTAGCATTCACTAGATCCTTTGTAAATATGTGTGATACTCATTTAACAGCAAGATACATGGAACACAGTTGTTGTCCTTAAACAGGTTTATGGTTATGCGGGCATGTGATATGAGACAGATATGGTTTTACAATGCAGTGGGGCTGAATTAGACCATCAAGATTGCTCCTGCCATGTAAAAGAGAGCACACTGAACTAGGAATCTCTTTGGGAACAGAATACTTTCAAAATAAGGTGTAGGTATGAATTGTTAGACAGGAGTATATTAGAGCAGGAGATGACGTAAGTGTACTAGAAGAAATAAATGAGCTCTATTAAAGTTAAGAACTTCTGTTTGCTAACTAATGCTTTTAAGAAAATGAAAGGAAAGCCACTTGCTGTCTTAGTGCTCTCTGTGTATTTAACAAAGTACCAGGATCCACAAGTATAAAGGATTCCACCAAGACAATAACAGGAAGGCACATGACCAGATACTGAAGGAAGACAAAACCCTGGGCACTCACTGTCACCTGATGGCCAGATTTCATTACACATAGGAAAATGTGTTCAACTTCCATAACATCTAATGCACTGTAAAATTTACTTGTTACATGACACTACCAGGATACACAGAGGTACAAATCGAATCCCAGGTGTTGAAGAGGATGTTTCACATGGCAGCTTCTCTGCTGTATGCATTTAGTACAGCTTCATGGCATCTGTGAAGGAGAGTCTGCACTGATGTTTACTGCAGTGTTTTCAAATGTCCTCCATTTGGAAATGTCTTGGCAGTTGTCAGGGACTGACACAGAAAGCTCTTTCTTGTCTTATGATGGTAGTGTTCTATATTTTTCTGATGTACAAGAGGACATTCACTAATTTTATGATGGTTCATAGATGTATCCTCATAAATCTAACATTTTCTGAATATAATATTTAATAAAAAGTTGCAGTTATATGAATGGCAAATTTGAGATAACCAGATTAAGGAGTATACTGAAATTGTGACATTTCAGTGGTTAAGACCAAAGAAAGAAATGTGTCACACTTAAAGGATGGCTGGCATCCACATGGCATGTCTTGCATTTTAGAAGATTGTGTTAATTCAGGATTTTCTTGTATCTTGTGAAAATTGCCACAACTTTGTGAGTCTTGGATTTCTATGTGTCTGTTACTACTTCAGATCGTGCAGCAGAGCATCCTTTCCTCAAGACTTCCTCTGTGTATATTGCTCCAACTTCTGGACTCCTGAGTAAATAATTAACTAAAGTAAATTTGCAAATTTTATGTTATCTAGCATAGGTTATGTTGTTGCTTAAATTTAATACATATGTTTAAGAAAATGTGGTCATTTTCTCTTCAGTACTAGCAAAACATGTTTGCATTTATATCTGTTGCTATATTAATGTTACAAGACCTAATTTTTGTGTTGGTATCATCATAATTTAGAAGTAATTCTGAATATAAACAACATTTTCATATATTAACTAACATCTATAACATGGAAGACTTAGGAATTCACATGCCATAAGATTGCTTGATGTGGTACTTAATTTAAGTGCACAGCTGACATTGATTATTTTTGTTATGGTTGCAAATGAAGATTTGTTTCTATCTAATGTAGATTCCCAGATTGCCTTGCATGTTTTATAGGTGAACCTCCTGTGTTTTGGTCTACTGTGGTCACTAATCATAGTTTGATCCTATCTAAGGCTAACACTCTGGCTCATGTGCTAGCTTGTTTCCCTTTTCACTTATGCAATAATAGTATTCCAGCTGTTCTCTGTTCTTTCAGTGTCACTGTAAAATCTTCCCTCTTGTAACTAATTCTGTTTAGCAGAATTATACTAAACATACAATGACGCTGTATGGAATATAATAATATTTTCTTTTCTAAAATTATATGATGAAATGTTGATTGGCCCCATGTGTATAGGTCTTGTGCATGTAACTGCACTGTTCACTTCATTGGCACACCACCATTGCATATCCGGAAGACAGTTTTCACAGCACTCCTTACTCTCCTTTAGCCTTTGTGTTCTATCTGACCCTTCTCCTGTGATGTTTCCTGGGCCTGGGAGGGGATGACATACATGTCCCAGGTAAATAACTTCCTCCCTCAAGCTGAGGCTTGTCAGGTTGTTGTATATTGGATCTCCCCATGGCTATAGTGTTTGTGGGCCACTATGTCTTCATTTTTCATAGTATAGTGTTTGCCTACTGTTAATTTTGCAACTACATCAGAACTCTGGGTTCCAGTTTCTGGGACAACTAGTATTTCTAGCTCATTTTCTGATGTTCTTTGGCTTTGTTTTAACCTCACTCTACCTAGTGTTCATGGGTAATTTAATATCTTTCCATACTATAGTAATGATGTGTTCATATCTGGTAGCTTTTCCTTTACTTCTATCATCATATGATATATGTAGTACCTTTGAGAAAAGAATTTTTAAAAGATTTGATTTTATATGTATGTGTTAGTCTGCTTCTAAATATATGCACCATGTGTGTGCCTGATGCTACCCCCGGAGGCCTGAAGAGGGCCCCAGGTCCCCTCGGTCTGCAATTATAGGTGTTTTGTGAGCTACCAGCTGGGTGCTAGGAACTGAGCCCAGACACTCTATAAGAGCAACAGTTAATTTTACCCATAGTCATTGCTTCAGCTCCAGATATTAGTATTTCAAAGCATATCATGGTTACCCCTTTAAACTGAATTCCAGGTTGTCTTACCTCCTTTTTTACTCTTGCATGCCTCAGCCTCATTCTGAATACCCCTGAGTAGGTGCTCAAATTGTTCCATTGCCCAAGTCAGAAGCCAGTAACCTAGCCATGCATGGCATCTACAGAAATACATAGACAGTGGGGTCACAAGTTGCAAGCCAAACTGAACCATATAGTTATTTCCAGGGCAAACAAACCTGTACATTGACTAGGAGAACCTGCCTAAAAGATAAAGAAGAAACGAGTACTTGTTCTATTTATTTTTTAAACCTGGATGGTTTTTGTTTTAATTTTTAATTTATGTGCATAGTGTGAGGGTGTCAGATCCCCTGGAACTGAAGTTGTAGAGAGTTGTGCACTGCCATGTGTATCCTGGGGATCGAACCCAGGTTTCTCTGGAAGAGGAACTAATACTCTTAACCACTGAGCCATCTCTCTAGCCCCAATACCTGGATTCTTAGTTTTAGTTTGGGTCTGTTTTCTGTCAGGCCTATCAACCATCAAGGCCCATTGATTCCTCCTCTTATATACTTGTCCTTCTCTCAGTTCTTCTCAGTACCATGTACTAGGCCACCGTAATCTTGCTTTTCTAACTAATTTCTCTAAACTTTTCGCCATACTGCAAGTAGTGTATCCTTCTGAAGTCTGAACTTGACCATGTCTTTCCATTAGCCATAATGGAAATAGAATTTACAAAGCAGTCTCTACAAGGAGCCAAAGAATAGGTAGATACATCACGGCAGTTTCAATTACAGCTTTAGTCCATGTGGAGGCCATGGCCCAAACCTAGAGAATGCTAATGTCATTATCTAGCAACAGAGGTCATCTATTTTACTATACATGTGTTTTTTCACTACATATATCTCTTTCTGGGATTTTCAAATACATTCTGCCTGAAACAGTATGTCTTTGAGCACAAATGTTAAACTTACAATTCTCTCTAAATTCAATGAAACGCATATGTGAATTAAATATAAAATTTCTTTTTCTACATAATTCCATACTAAACTATGTTTTTTACATGGTTAAATATGTTCTGTGCTTATAGTGGGCATGGTATTCTAATATACTGTCTTTAGTTTAAGTACAAATGTCTTATAAATACTTGATGTTCTCTTGAAATGCTTTGGTTCACAAGCAGTTATTAAACATAAAACAATGTGGTCCTCTCAGTTTTTATATCCTCCAAAGGTGTACAGCATCCTGCTTTTCTTTATGTGTCCTCTTAAACAAAACAAAACAAAACAAAACAAAACAAAACACAAAAACCAAATGAACAACAACAAAAAGAAAGAAGCAAAGAGAAAATTGTACAAATCTGGATTGTTTTTATTGCTATTGTTAACACTCATTGAGACATATAGTTAGTTACCAGTCAGAAAAGAAGAGTAATTGGGGCAAATTACAGGGCCTAAAGAGTACTGAGTACCATTAAGACCCCTGGCAGGCATTTTGTTTTAGAGGTAGATTTAAAAGTAATGTTTCAGTAGACCTCCCATTTCCAAGAGCTCAAGACTGATCTGTGACTTGCACCCTTTCATTATCCTTTGTTATTATCAAGATTTCTTTTCCAAATATATTTCCCCATATAGAGCCAACAGGCATCAAGATAATCCTTAGGAGCTAAATCCTTGAGTATATCTTTTTATAGCTTCCTTGATTTCTACAGATCTTCGGGGTTTGTAGTGAGGCACTTTGCTGGACACAGCTAACTACTAGTGAACATACAGATAGGGTAGCCCAAGTACAGAAGCTTTGGATGGTCCTGACTAGTGTGCAGATGATGATTAGAAGATTTAGAGACGATCGTGTTCTTTATCACTGCCTCGTGTCTCGGCTGTTCCTTTGACTGGCCCAGGTTGGAAAGAGCTGTCAGATTGTCATTCTGCCAGGTGCTTAACATAATGTTGTGACGTGTAGCCATCACTGTATCTCTTGGGGAGAATTAGTCAGTTTCGTAGATGTGGAGTTAAAGATACATAGAGAATAAGTAATTTGCTCAGGAGCCTATAGTAACTGATTTTTTTTTAAACTATGGAAGCTGAAACATGAGTTTTAAATGGTAGTTTAGTGGTGAGCATTACTTATAAAATGCATTATTCTGGCATTCCCTGGCTTATGTATTGAAATATTGTACCCTGGTTTTCAGTGTATAGTCTTTGCTATGACGTCTGGCCAGATGTGGAATCATATCCGTGGACCTCCATATGCTCATAAGAACCCACACAATGGACAAGTGGTAAGTTTATTTAAAATCCATCCATACTATAAACATTATCCCTTTAAATAAATGAAGTTATGATTATCTTCTAATAAGATTATATTTTCTTCATAAAACAACATGTTTTCATTTATTATTTCTGTCCCATTTATTCATACATGCATAAACATATAATAAACAGTACTATCGTGTAAGGTCCACTTTAGCACTGACTTCCTAAAAATTATTGTGCCTGCTACAGAAAGCACACATACACTTACAGAATATATACAAGTTTGTAAGTCATATGACAACAGTATGAGAAAAAAATTGAACAGGTTGTATGTAGTGTCCCTAGTAGGTTTAACCTTCAGAAGTTTATTTAGATATTATTAAGAATTCTAACATTATATTAGAGTGTTAAGAAACCACTGCTACAGAACTAAAAGTGGAGGTGATAAAATTGTGGCACTTACATATTATTAAGTGGATAGTGGAATTTACATTAGCAATAGCCCCCCAGATTCACATGACTTGGCCTGTTGGAATCCTCTTTCTTTTGATAGGAATAGATTAGGATAGCCACTTCTCCCCTGATAGTTTCATATTATATTTCTGTATATTAAAAATATTTGAAATTATATGCTATTTCTCTTTCTCTACTTTGTTCTTTTGAGGAACAGAAGGATTTTTAGTGGGTTATGTAATGATACATGTCATTCACGTCAGTAGACTTCTTGCAGTTATAACTGCATACCCACCCTGTTCTTTTGACCAGCTTTGGAATACTTTACACAGGTGCTCACTCTTACTCCACCTTGTAAGTAAAGAATTATGTAGCTGGTAATAGTTACTCTGTTGTTACTGTAACCAAAACACTAGGCAGAGACATCTCAAGGCTGAAGGGTTTACTTTGGCTCACAACTTGAGGGTGTTTCAATCTGTTGGAACAGGAACATGAGGTAGAGGCTGCTTGCACTGTTATGGACCAGGAAGCAGAGAAAGTGGCCCCAGGGCTGGGACAGTTAGACCTATAAAGGGTCCCTGCAACTTAATTTCTCCCAGCGAACATGGTAAAATTTTACAGCCTCTCAGGAGAATGCCACTAAGTGGAGAGCAAATGCCCAAAACATGAATCTGTGGAAACATCCCTGGCATCCAAAGCCTGTGACCATCTCTAAATACAGCATGCACTTAATCCATTTTCAAGAGTCCCCAGTGCCTTAAAACTTACTAGACTCTTTAGACATCCCAAGCTTCTATGGAGATTCAAGGAAATCTCTTAGTTGTGTGCCCAGGTCAAATAAAACAAACAAACAAACCATAAATGTCTTAGAGTAAGTTCTTCCATTCCAAAGGGAGGATATGACACACCGAAATCTAGCAGTCTGCATTAGGTCTGTCCTGCATGCCATCGTGTGAGCCAGTGAGCTTGGGCAGCCTCAGATGTATAGCGCCGTTGCTTGTAGCCCTGGTGCTCTTTCTTTGTGGAGGAAAGTCTGTTAAATGGATTTTCAGTTTTATACCCTGCCCTTTTCAGTGGGAGGAGTTTTGCCCTCAAGATACTTTTCTTATTGCCCTGGTGCAAGCAGTTCAGTTTCTCCTTTTTGATGTTACTCTTTAAAGATTACAGATTCTTTTTCTTGTACTTTTTTGCCCATGATGTCAAAAACACAACTTTCTACCAAATTTTATGTGTTTTACTTTTCTCTGTTCCACCTTTTGCTCCTAGCTTTTTGTTTTGTTCTATTCTGTTTTTAAATAGCCATTCCAAAGCCTGAGCACTATAAGAACCTTAGTCTATCATTTTAAAATTTATCCTCACTCAAATTTTATAGGCAGATTAATTGACAAAATGTAACTCACTGGCCTCCAGTCCAGGGCCTGAGGGAATGTTTGCTCTCATCTGGAGCTTCAGGAATACAGTGGAAGCGTTCTGGTCTTGTAAAAATTCCCGTGTCTTCCATTTAGTTGCGGTAGTGATGCATTATGGGTTCCCTCACCCTTAATATCTTCAGCTCTGCACATTGTCCTGATAAGTACTCCAAAGCCTACGAGTCATGTTGTCAGTACAGCTGCAGCAGACCCGTTCTTGGGACTTCGTCTATCAGTTACTCTTGTACTGCTAAAACCACAGTGCCTAAGAAGCACCTACCTCTCTTTTTATAGACGTCCTTCTCCTGGCTTCAACATACAAAATGAATTCAGTGTTAGTGAGGTGTCCAGTGTGTATCCATTAGCTATGAGGAGGTGCTAACATCTGCCCACTGAAGCCAATAATATTCAGAGTTTCACTTGCTGGGCTGTAAACTGCTTTGTGTATCTTTAAGGTTGAGATTAGGCTAACAATACTGATCACACTCATACTCCTGGATCCTGTGTTTTTAAGCCATAGGGTCAACACACACGTGTATGACTTGCAGAGCAGATGGAATTTACAACAGTGATAGCTCCAGGCTTAGTAGCGCATGCTAACATCCACTGAAGGTCCACCAGCAGAATGAATAATAAGGACATTGCAGTATGAGAGATTAGTGCACATACAACAAAGCCGCTTGTACATGAGCAGTGAGGCCATGCCTACATGTAAAGTGAAGCCAGACACACAGTGCATCAGCTGCCAGAGTTTTATCTATTGATGTTCAAAACTAATCTGTGTGTTGGTGCGCAACGGAGCAGTTCCCATGCAGGGTGGAGGACCTGTAGGAAGTCAACAGGTGGCTTTTGCCTGCCTATTTTAATCCACATGACATACAACACACCAAGTGTTACATTGGCAAGAATAAATCTCAGTGTAGATTTATAAGATATGAACCTTTCCTTTGCATACCATACTATAAGTTTCCTTTTAAAAATATAAACTTTAAGTCAATGTTTAAAAATGTATGGTTTATAATACCTGGTACAGTTCTTCCATATTAAAGTTTTATAAATGAGTTTAGTAGAAAATCCTAAGAAGTTTATTGAGATTAAATTTATTTAGTTTTTTTATAATTTTTATTAAATTTTACAAATTTTATTAAATATTTTTATATGTACATTTATATTACTACAAATATATACAATAAACTACCTACAGTAAGAACCATGAAACAATCAGGAATTATATGTGTGTGTGTTTGTGTGTGTGTGTGTGTGTGTGTGTGTGTGTGTGTGTGTGTGTGTGTGTTTTACATTCGTAGTATTTTGGCTATCTGTATTTGGCATCCTTGAAGAAAAACATCTTTCCTATCTTGGTGAGTCTAAAATTCTGAATAAAACCAACATCTATCATATCTCATCTTTATCCACTTAAAACATCTGTCTAGACCTAAAAACTTCTGAACGCCTAAACAGCTAAGCTTAATTGTAAAACTAAACTATACGGTCTTCAACCCCATCAGACTTTGGAGGGAATAAAACTAAATACTCAAGTATGCAGGGAGTGCAGTTAATAGCTTCCCAAATGAGAAAATGACAGAGACAGTTTGCTGCCTTAACAGTCATCTAGGACTCTATAATATTGGAGCATAATCTTCAGCCTTCTGGCCCAATATATCTGACAGACATATTTGTGAGAAGATTTAAAACTTCTAAAAACATCTACTGAAATGGATATATAGGTGCTTTGTTCAGTTCGTGCTCACAAACTTCTCAACATTTAATTGGTGTTTTTCCACAGTCATATCAGTTATGTCGTAGAAGCATTTCGACTTCACGTGCCATACACAGTGTCTTGTCATAGCTCCCATTCTTTATGCCTTTATTGGCTGTTGTATCAGCGGCAGGACAGTAAGTAAGCTTGCTCTCCTTACTGCAGCCTGATGAAGGCTTCTGATCCCCAGCATAAACAGCACAACCTTTCCATGGAGAGCCACGAATGGAGGTTGGACCCATACACTGAATGCTCTCACCTGATAACTTTGGAATCTGAAACATTATCTGGTGACCATTATCTGGATTTTTTCTCTCATTTGTGAAAGTCTGTGAGTACATGTGAAGGGCAGATACCACATCACACTCCACTGTCCTGCCAGACTGCATTTCATGAATGGATGTCTGGACTGTAGAACTCAAGTCATGTGGCCGAGCATGGATTTTAGAATGATCAGGTATATCTGTGGCTGTTATAATTGCAGTGGGAGCTCTCCTGACAGATAGCTTACAGCCAGGCTCCTGCTAAATGCCCCATAATACAAACTACAGCCACATTTAGGAACATTTCTCATTCCACACTGATTGTTGGATGAGAAAAGCTCCCCTGTAGGTCAGAGAAAGTCTGATGCACAGACTGCTGAAGAGCAGTTGCCATGGCACAGTGAAGGAAGGTTGGATCAGATGGCGTTAGACCCTCTACAGGGCCAGGCCTGCAAAAGACTCAGTCTAGGGCCAATGATGGAATGAGTGGATCAAGATAATCTAGAGGCCCCCAGGAAACAATCCTGTGGGGGGGGGGAGGTAGGTAAAGGGAGCACCTATGCAAGCATTTTTAATAGTTCAGGGCTTAATGAAACTAGTTTACATTGGAGTTGAAGGAAACATGGGAGAATTGTTACTCAAGTCTGAGTCTACAAAGGGAAGATAGCCAAAAAATGTTCTGTTACCAGGACAGTTGGTTGGGTGAGCCACTGGAGCTTGGTGCTTCTGTGAGTGTCATCCCTCTTTGGCGCCGTTCTGGAGCAGGTGCTAATTCTCATATAACTGGAGGTATTTATACATGCTCTGCTCCTGTCAGTCATGTGTCCTCTGTCCAAAGCATTGCTCTCATTTTTATTAATTTAAATTTATTTTTAAAAATTTGTTTACTGTACATCCCAATGGTAGGCCCTCCCTAATTTCTTCCCAGTCCCACCTTCCTCCCTCTTCCCCCCTATTCCTCAGAGAGGGGTGCCCTCCTCTCCTACCAACTGACTCCAGCCTATCAAGTCTCATCAGGACTGCTGCTTGCATCCTCTCCCTCTGTGGCATGGTAAGACACCCTGCCAGGGGGAACTGATCAAAATATACTTTCTTGGCACTGGTGAACTTCATTAGTCAAACAAACTCCAACCAAACAGAGGTCCAGGCTCTGGGGGCTAGTGTAATGGAGTACAGTGAGGCTCTGAGGATGAGGACGCACATGACAGTACCTTCATAACCAGTGCCTGCTTCAGCTTCCAGTAATATGCCAGCTTGCTTCTTTTAGATTTCAAACAAAGGGGAATGATACATGAAAAAATTACATCTTCATGTTGGTTGTAAGTTACTATGCTCTGAAAAAACTAGCAAAATGATACTTAAAATATCTTACCTATCATGATTTCGTAAAGGAAACTATCATATTTTATAAATAATCCTGTAGAGAAAAGTTATTAAGTTATATACATTGGAGATCTGTCTATTAGAGATCATTTTATTTTTATTACACATTTTAATGTTTTTATATAGATGGAAGGTTTCTTTCCTTATGGAAGTTTGGCATTGACACTTTGTCAGTAGGATTTGTATTTGTTCTGTGATTTTCAGAATTTGTATCTATTGCCGTCCAGTCCTCTAATCTGTCCCTTCCCTTTTACCTTGTACTCACCAGTGCAAACTTTTGTAAAACTAGTAATAGCTACATAGTTTTGGGCCATTCATGGAGAGAGAGAGAGAGAGAGAGAGAGAGAGAGAGAGAGAGAGAGAGAGAGAGAGAGAGAGAGGAAGGAAGAAGAAGAAGAAGGAAGAAGAAGAGAAGAAAAGAGAAGAGAAGAAAAGAAAGAAAAAGAGAGACAGACAGACAGAGTGTGTGTGTGTGTGTGTGTGTGTGTGTGTGTGTGTGTGTGTGTGTGTACACGTTATTAAGCATTTACTAATAAACTTCTTAGGAAACATTAAGTTACACCAAGTAGAATTTAGCTAAAGGGATTCTGCTGGTGATAAGACTAGAGATAATTAATATACTGACCAGGCTTGTTGGAAGAATTTGCACCATAGTGGAAATGCAGGGTTGCCAGGAAACCACTTCTGCAAATATTCACCAGGATTGACCTTGAGTTGGCCTCCATTCTATAACAAAAAGGAGACAGCCCTGACTTATAACCAGCCATTAGACCCATCCCCATATCAAAGAACATGGGCAGCTCACCCAGGGCACAGCTGTAACAGCCATCAGTAAGCTTTAAGTCAGCTCTGCCATTAAGTTTGTTTCAGGAGGAGCATAATTTTGCCAGGTGAGTAAGCTGACCCTGGGTAATAACTATTCAAAAAGAACAACACTCGTTTACTTCAGAAGTCATTCTGACAAGACCATGTCCCATATGGCTAGAGTTGCAGTCTCTATCACTGTTTCGGTTGTTCAAAGTATAACCTGGGGCCTGGACCTGAAAGAGATTTATTGATGATAGCTTATGTGGAATGTGTAAGCCCACATATGCTGCCTGGCAAAATTATCTCTTCAAAGTTGGTTCCTTTTTTTACATTAGCCAGAACTAGTCAAGTGCTATTATTAGGGTCTTTTTCTTTTTCACACTCTAAATGTGTGGAGTGGCTTTTTCCCCCCACTGAGAACACACATATATTAATACTATTACAGTATGCAGTGTAAAGAAAATACATGAATTGATGGGTCACGTATCAGCTCTAAGCTTCTTATTCTGTTTTTATCATATAAGTTTCTTAACCTAGGCCTTGGGGGCTCAAAGAGACTGACCAACCAACCAAAGAGCATCACACATGGGCTGGACATAGACCCCCAACATATATGTAGCAGATGTGCAGTTTGTTTTTCATGTTGGCCCACTAACAACTGGAGTTGGGGTCTGTCTCTGACTGTGTTGCCTGCCTTTGGATCCACGTTCCCTAGCTGGGCTGCCTTGTCGGGCCTCAGTGGGACGAGATAAGCTTAGTCCTGCTGAGACTTGATTACTAGAGCAGCTTTCTACCCAAGGAGGACCTCCCCTTCACTGAGGAGAAAGGAATGGAGGATGAGAGGAAGGGGATCTGAGGGATGCACTTGGAGGAGAGAAGGGAGGGTTCTGGGATCAGGCATTAGAGTGATTAAATAAATTAATTAATGGAAAAATCATGTAAGTTTCTAACTAGACTAAACAGACAGGACAAAACAGGCTTAGTAAAAAAGATCACATTTTGAGGTTTTAATTTTATTTGCAATGATATATATATATCTATATATATCTATATATATATATATAGATATATATATATATTTTAGATAAATTTAGATAAATTCTATCTTTAATGTAGTGTTTTGGATTATATCACATATTGGAAATAACTTACACTTAAAGGAAACTGAAAATACTAATAAAGTTCTACTGCAGTGTTAATGGATATGAGGAATGTGAGAGACATAATAGTGTGGGAGGAGAGGGCTGTGCTGATTTGGGTTTGTTTGTCACTATTAAGATGCTGTGTAAGTGCACAGGGCAAGCACTAATGATCTACTTAACAGCATGAAAGTCATCACAGAAGCAATCATTACTGTATAGCTAAAGGGAAAGTGTACAACTCCTGGTTACACGGGAGAAAAGATTGCTGCTGAGAATCATTCATCTTAAAGAAAATGCATAGCTGAAATAAAGACTGTACTTAGGTTCTTACTCCCACTGTAAACAAAGCACCATTCCATTTAAGATTTAGATGTCAGTCGTTGCCTGGGATTAGTGCTTGTTGGTTGTATATAATCCAGAGCTTGTCACTACTTTGCAAATGAGTTCTGAATATTCTGAGTCTTCTGCCCACATGTCTACACATGCAGAAGCATTAGTGGTAAAGTGATACTGCTGAGGAGTGAGTCTGCAGTCCTCGCTATATTCTCACATTTCTATATGCATCACTTTCATGCCTCAGATTTTACTCACGGTTGTGTAATCTCATCTCCAGTTGTAAGTTGGAAATTGTATGTGCTTAAACTATTCATGTGATATTTTGTGTAGGAATATTTACAAATGCTCTTCAGCGCCAACTACAATGATGTTCACCTTATCTTGACACTAAAAGAAAAAACTATGAAAGCCTGAAAACTAAATATAATTAGTATACAAAAGATGACAGAAAATAACTATTAGGGTTTCTGCCCTCTGGTTGATTCATTCCTATATTTTTCAGTGCAATGAACATTTCTTGAGAGTGCATTAATTATCAGGTGCAGTGTTTGGTAGAGATCCATTGTGGGACCTATAAACTAGAAAGGAAATTGTATAGTGTTACTGAAAAGTCTTACTTATAAAATCTTGATTCTTACTCTGCTGTTAGAATTCTTTGAAAATTTTCTCCAGTACCATTGGATAAAGAGGAAAGGGTGTGTGCTTATATAGTAAAATAACACTGTAAGTATCTGTTCTTTCACATGCATTTCCCTATATTCTCCCTTACTTTTGATAGTATTGCCTGCCTAGCTGGCTTTGGCAAATTTGCCTGCCTCTCTTACTATTTCTATGATTTTCCCTGTCTATCCACCTATTATTTACTTTCATTATCACCCTTAACTGTATGTATTCCCAGCTTAAGTTATCTGTCTTGTCAAATCTGTTAGTAGTGTGAACTGCTTCCTTTCAAGGATTTCTGGGTACCACATTTCACAAGTCATTAAAAGAGACCATGTGATTAATAACCCTTACCTCCTAAGAAGGTATGCCACATGACAGACATTTAATAACTTACAGACAGACAGATGTTTTACATTGCAAAAAGTAATTCACATAGACGGTGCAGGCCTTTAGGTTAGTGGGAAAATAAGAGTTTACTAATTAAAACCTTGACAGATGGCAAGATGGCTAAAGCGACTTACAGTCAGTCAGGCCTTCAGACCTGAGTTTTGTTCCCAGGAACACATATACTAGAAGAAAACCAATACCTGCAAGTTGTCCTCTGACACTTACACACACATGCGCGTGTACACACACACACACACACACACACACACACACACACACATTCATTTTCTCTCTCTCTCTCTCTCTCTCTCTGGGGAGAACCTTGAAAACAACACATGTTTTAAAACTACAAATGATATAACGTTATATATCAAATGTTAGTACCACAAAATATTCTCTGAAAGACCGGAATTAATTTCATTTTTACATAAAAATCAAATGAGAAAAGAAAGTTCCCACAAGTTAATATTGAATTACATATTAACTTTATCACACTGTTTCCATTTTCCAATTATGGAAAATTATTTTATGGTTTTGAAAAAATAACGTGCTAAATATAATCCAGTCATCTTTAAAAACCAGAGATTATTTCCACTCATTATAATTATTGAATAATTATATTAAATATAACTTTTAATAAGCATATAAGATCAAATCTGGGAAAGACATTTTAAATGCATATTTTAAAATGTAAAAATAAGATCTTATAAACGTCACTGGTTGAGATTATTTTGTGCATACTTACCAAGTACAGTACCATGTTGACATTTCATGATAGTAATGCAATCTGAAGTAAATAAACACTCAGAACCTGTCTCTTCAGTACTCATATTATCTGTTACTTCTATATACATTAAAATGAAATTTTGGGTTAAATTTTAAATATTTGCCTTAAAATAGTTTGTGTTTCTATAACCTAAGAACATCTGTAAACCTTAAACCCATGTCATATTTTACGCGTTATCAAAACAAGCATACTTGTTAGCTGCCCCTATAAAAGTAGCTGTGAAGGCAGCTAGATTTGCTTAAACCATAGGCTAATTTAGGTTTTAGTTTATAAATGATTCGAGTTTCAAAATAATGCTATGATGGGGATGAAATAGGCACGTGTTGGAAAATGTTCACATTTCTTTGCGTAAATCATACTGAACAAATTCAGGAATCACTGGATCTACCGGCCTCTATCATTTCATCGCTCAGCCTTTCCTCCTTCAGATATTATCAAGCCATTACCAATCACTTAGGCTCAAATAAGGAATACAGAGTGTGACAGAGCTAGAAGAGTGAGCCCAGTATATTGTATTTAGTTTAATTTTTGTTCACAATAAACAAGTAACATTTTCTTACATTATGGACTGTGGTTTTCAGTGGCCTTCCTCCTTTCTCCATTCCTCAAAGACCTCTTTTTCTGACATAGGTCATACATAAATTTTTTTTGAGAAAGTCATTTTTCTACTCAAGTGAGCATAATCTTTTTCAGTGTCATTCTCTTGCTTGTTGTAATTATTTTGTTTACCATATATCTTTTTACATAAACATGTCCAGTAATTAAGAGATCTTTATCACAGTGTGAGAATATTCTTCATCTTTGTAGTTTTTCTCAAGAGGCTGCACAGAATTATTGAGTTAAAAAATGTGCCAAGGAGGTGCATCCAAAATAACTAAACTAGGTAGATTTCATATATGTTATTCTTTCTTATGTTCATAGTATGATGATTTTTCACCTGTGCATTCATAAATTATCCTGAGCTTTGCTTTCTTTATTCTTTTTTGAATAATCTGGGAAAGTAAGGCCATTACAAATATTACACATTACTCATTAATAGAACACTGGCTACATAGAAAATGAAGATTATTATTTACAGAACTATTTCTATCTTTGTAATGTTACTTGTTTAGCCTGTATATTCATTTGCCTTTTGTGGTGTATAATTATGTAATTGTATTTTAAAACTTCATCCATTTTGAAAAGTTTAGTATTTAGCCAAGATACTCAGTTCAGACTTAACTGAATCTTTGTATCAAAATATACTTAATATATACTTTACCATGTTTAAATGTCAATAAAATACTGGTTTCCTTTATTTCAGCCTCTGAATGTACAATTAAAATAAACACTGTTGAAATGTACAGAATGCAGAGTAAACTCTGTTTCCAGTAATGAGCTGTGTAATAGAGGAAACAGCAGAGCTGCCTTGTGAGTGTGCAAAGGAACTTCAGTTTGCTCCAAAAGGAACAATTACTGCAAAAAGACCACTTTCTTCAATAAATAAAATGGTGTGTCCTACACCAAATCTTGTCAGGAGCCCACAATGTTAGGCAACATTATAATATAGTCTCTTCCAGTGAAAGAAAGCACAGTCAAGATAACTTTTAAAAATATGTAATAACTACATATTGCGTCTGATATTAGATGTGCAGTTTATACTTACTAAATAAGTCATATTTTCAAAATGTAACCATCAGGCTTTTGCAGTGTATCCTTCTGCTGTGAGATGATGTCACCACTCCATTCCTTCTCTGGGACCCATCCGTCATTTCCAGTTTAGTTAGTTATGCACTCAGATCCCTACAATTTCTTCGCACATACTGAATAATTAGAAGAAACCAAAATGTTGCCTGAAAATACTAGGAGAAAAATGCTCTCTAGGAACAAGAGGGACATAAATCATGGGAGGTTTACTGATTTTTAGTTATAATCAGGAGCATTTTTAATAAACTTGGTGTTTTATAATATGCTGAAGATGATCCATGATTTTACAATTTAATCTATTAACCAGTAATTAAACTGAAGGATCATATGGTTTCTAGTGAGGAATGAGATTGTGTGACATAAATATGAGAGTCTTAAAGAACAGGTAATTTGAGCTACAAGCCACATACTATTGTTACATATAAAATATAATTCTGTTTGAGTATACCATTTTATGAAAAGTAAGTTAGACTATTACTTAGATTCTTTTATGTAAAACTGCATATTCTATAGGAAGCATTTATTACCATGTAGTTAAGTATGTAGGAACACACCAGTGTTGAATTCCCTACCTGTCAGCAGACAACCTGATTGTGAACTTCCTGAGGAAGAAGAGCTTTGTCCTGCTTCAGAAAGAAGTACAAGTGGAATCTTCCAGAGCATTGGGACTACCCTTAGATAGTATAAAATGGGCTTTGCAAGGCAGGCAGCTCCTACGGATTTGGGAATGATTATGACACACTAGTTTGTGTTTCCTGGATACTGTGAGGCACGACTCCTAAAGTAACCGTCGACCCAGGTGTGTGGACTGTCCTCTATGATAAGTTGATTTGTACAGATTTCCTGAAGCAAGCACTATTGCTATTTCTTTGGCTTATATTCGTCATCAGACAAAGATTTCCTTGAACAGACTACGAGGTCATGTTGAGAGAGATGTTCTCAGTTCTCAGCGATAATTCAAGAGGTTGTTGCTGGGTTTCAGGTTGTTACAGATGTTTTCACAATAATGGCACTATGATGAGAAGAACCATTCCCTATGGGCTAGTGGTGTTAATGCAGGAAACAAATTGTTTTCATGGGCACATGGGACTGACCTTTCTATGCTTTGAATTTATTCTTCAGGATCTTCTTAAATTTTAATTTATTTTTAAACTTTTTCTCACTTTACATCGCAGTTGTAGTCCCCTCCTTTGCCTCCTCCCAGATTCTCCATCTTCCCCCTATACCCCTCCCCTAGTCCTCAAGGGAGGGGGAGCCCTTCTCTCCTATTAGCTGACCCCAGCCTACCAAGTCTCATCAGGACTGCCTGCATCCTCTTCCTCCATGCTCTGATAGGTCAGCCCACCAGGGAAAAGTGATCAAAGACCAGGCAGCAGAGTCCATGTCAGGGACAGCCCATCTTCCCCTTCCTAGGAGATCCCTATGGAGATTGAGCTGCCTATCTGCTACATCTAATAGACATCTTATAAATGGTAGGGAATCTAGACATTATGAAAATCAGACTTTTATTTAAGAAACACTTTTTTTAAAAAAAAATTAAACAGTAGCTGGTGAGCTACCTCTTCTATTGAGATGGTAGGGAACTTACTCATCAGTGCAATCTTAGATTGTGTGTGTGTGTGTGTGTGTGTGTGTGTGTGTGTGTGTGTGTGTGTGTGTTGTATGTGTAGATATATTAAGGTGAAAACTATTTGTTACAACCCCTTGTGGTACTTTTAAGTTTTATTTCTTTTCTCTGTAATTTCATAGAGTAGATTCTGTGATACCAGCTAAGCAAATATTTGAACTGGCTTGTCCTCCTAGACTCCTGGGCAACCTGCTTCTGGTTCCTCCTGTTATACAGTGCCTCACTAACCTGGTTAATGCTTTGTTTTTGGTTCAGTGGGTCAGTATGGCTGTCAATGCTTACAGATATTGAGTTGAAAACTGTTGTTTTGGTGTGTTTTAAAGAGGAAGCAGTAGAAATGCCATCTCTATTTTGGAGGACCAGACTCTCATTACCAATGAATTTCAGCAAGCAATACCGAACATCAACCATAGTTGACGTTTCCATCTTTTCTAGTGGCTGCTTGAAACTGTAAACTCAAGGCTTGCTTGGTTTCACTATTACTAGGGAGAGTTGAAGTAACAGTTAGAGTGAGAGGAGTTGAAACTGCTGAGGAATGAAACACAAGCTGTTCTTTAATAACTTAAGAGACCAACAGAGAGAGGGAGGGAGGGAGGAAGAGAGAGAGAGAGAGAGAGAGAGAGAGAGAGAGAGAGAGAGAGAGAGAGAGAAGCTTTGTGTTGCTTCCTGTGTGCACTCTGAACGTGAATGGGGACCTGTGGACATGGATTTTGTGTGAGTGACAAAAGAGACCTGCATCCTAAAACAGGAAGCCATCACAGGAAAGAATCATCTTTTAAAGACCCAGTGGCTTCAAAACTAGACTTGGAAATGCTATCCGGAAATCCACAGGTAAGTTTTAGAACTCTCTACTAAGAGAGTCCTTGGTTCTAGGTAATTAACTTCCACCCGGGAGAAAGCAGTCCTTCCCCTACTCCTGAAGCCGAGGGCAGTTCCTCAGAGCGGCATCCCTGAGGTCTTGCCGCAGGTGTTTATCTAGAGGCTCAGCGTGATGGTGAACTGCTGGGCTCCTGCATGTGTTCCCGAAGTGGCTACGCTATAGCCATGTAGTCTTGCCCTTGGTAGACAAGGGGTATCTTCTAGAAGTAATAGCCGGGCCCTACAGCAGGAGATACTGGTATAGATGGAACTTTAAAGATTTGAGTTGAGCCTAAATCAGTGCCTGTAATGTTTTGGAAAGAAAATGGAAAGAAACTATACCTTTAATTACCTTTTTCTTAACTAAATGGGAATTTCTTCAAGTTTCATGTACTTTGTACAAGTGAGTTATAGAATTTTGAATTTTCAGTGTTGTTGCTAATTTATGCTTACTTTTTCAATGGTGCTGAAAATAACAGTTTGGAGCAACCCTGTATTCAGATATTTGATTATCAATTGTCTCATCAATGGCAGTTCAAAAACTGCAGGCTGTGTGCCGTGTTTAAAGCTTTCATGAGGAAGTAAATTTTGCAGGTGGTGGAACATATGTTGAGAATGACAGGAGGAAGGTTTGTGAACTCTCAGAAGCACTAGAAGTTCTAATCTTAAGTGAGACAGAAGCGATTAGGGAAATAGTTCAATGCTTTCAAAAGTGTTACTTTTGTCAAAAGAAAAAGAGAGCTTTATAGCCTTACAGGTTTTCCAATCTCATTGGCAGCTAGCTAACTGTGCTGCACCGCTGGTTCATCACAGGGCCGACGTGACAGTTCCAGTGATTTTCTTTGGCTTCCCTTTCCTTCTCCATTGCTGTCTCTGCACCCACCCCTTCCTACTGGTGTTCACTTGTGTTCCCTCCCTCCTTCCCTCCCTGTTCTTTTTCCGCTCCCTTTCCCTTCCCCTCTCCCTCTCTCTCCTTCCTGTGTCCATTCAGTAAGCTTAGCTTAGCACACAAGGACATTGGTGTGTGTGTGTGTATATGTGTGATGTGTGTATGTGTGTGTGTGTGCGCGCGCGTGCATGCACTTACGACTGTTCATGTCTGTGGATATGGACATGCATTTATGAACTATGCAAGAGCACAGCATTTAGATATGGCCTCTGCCTTTCCTCCTTGTTTGAGACAGGCTGTCTTCCCTGCTCATAAACCAGGCCAGATGCCCTGTGAGATTGCTGAGAATCTTCTGTTTGCACCTCTCATTTAGTGGGAATCTGAGACACTTTAACTAACAGGTGTGAATGCTGAGATTTGAACTTAGTTCTTCAGCCTTGAAGTGCTTTTTCTCACTGAGCTGTATCTACAGCCTCACACCTTAATTCTTAGATCTTTAAACTTCACTGTAGGATTTCAGATCAGAAATCTTTACTCCAATTACTTGAAATACTAGATCTACAGGGAATTAACAGGATTAAGTGATGTCCTCAAATTCATAAAACAAGACGGTTGCAGAACAATTAGAATTCATATCAGCCTATTTTCTGTCTTACTTGAGTGCCTGCTGCTTCTCACTTTTTCAATTTTTTAAGTCATTATTTCTACCTTCTGTTACATAATTTCCTAGGATTTGCAGTATGGAGTCTAATATATCCTGTGGCTTTATTTCATTATCATGCCATTATCTACATTGCTACTGATGTGTGTGTGTGTGTGTGTGTGTGTGTGTGTGTACACATATACATATATACATATACATACATACACACACACATATATATATATACATACATATACACATATGTATATGTATGTATATTTGTTTTTTGAGACAGGATTTCACTGTGTAGCCTTGGCTGCCCTGGACTCATTTTGCACACCAGGCTTGCCCCAAACTCACAGTGATCCACCTGCCTCTGCTTCCTGAGTGCTGGAATTAAAGGTGTGTGCCACCATGCCTGCCTGATATTTATATTTTTATGACCCATCTCTTCTCAGATAATTGAAAATGACCCATTTGCAGGCTTTTCCTCCCAGGCCTTCCTTGAGCAGAGGACTTGGAGCTGTAGTCCCCCAGGGAAGAGGGAGGGTTGTAGAGACATGTTTTAGGTGATGAAAGGATGGCTCAGAGGGCAATGATGCTTGGAGCCAAGCCTGAAAACCTAAATTCAGACTGATGGGGCAGCACAGGAAAATACTGGAAAATAAGTATTCTTGAGCTATATAATTAATTGTCTTTGGTTTATATCAATAAACATAATGCTGCTTACAGACATTTACATATGTATTCAGAGTTTTTCATTTGAGAATTTTTAGTTGGAACTGAAATGATTCTACCCTGAGAATTATGTAAAAATGTATCCTACTCTTCATACTTTAATATAGCTATATATTAATATTTCTCACTTTAATACATCTTTTAAAATATTTTAAAATATTTAGGCAACTGAAGGGAAAACATAGATGAGGTAATTTTATGAACTTTAAGAAAAACATGGTAGCAGCAAACAGATGATCTATCATTCCAGTTAATGTGTGAAAATTGTTCAGCCCTTCTTAGAGAAAGAGTAAGTTGATTTGCAATTTCCATGTATTGCTATATTTACATTACTTAGGATTGGATGATATATATGATGTATCATTTGTACTCACTTTAAAAAGCCTGATTGATCTATTTTGTCTACTATCTGGATGAATCACCTAATAACTTAATGGACAATATGGTCTTAAAGGCTAGTAAAGATTATCAAGTATATTCTGATGTCCTCACTTACAATAGATCTTTCCCTTTGTTTGAAAGACCCATAAGTTTGAACTTTTAGCGTACTGTGTCTGTGTTACCATTTTAATTTTTGTGCCTGCCTACTTGCTTAGTAGATCACCCATTTGGAAACTCCTTGACTACTCACCTGATCTTGTAACCCAACAGCAAGGCCTTAACCTTAAGTGTTAGAGTTCTCTTTGAGGTCTTCTTTGCTATTAGCCCTGCCTCTTCTGATTTTCAATCCTGCCCTGTTTTTAACATTTCTCCTACTGTCCTCATTTTTTAAGAAAGCTACTCAGACTCTTAAGGCTTCATTGTCACAGTCTCTGCCTTACTCAGCTTTTCTCCTGCCCCTCTCTCACTTAGTCAGCCATCCCTTCCTGCCCGCATCCTGTTACACTCTCTTGTCCTCTCTGATGTCATTTGTGAGGTGTTAGAGGCAGCACAGATACCTCCTGAATGTATTCTGTGTTCCTTCTCAGAGTTTGTTACTGCGCACTTCTGTCCTATCTCCATGTTCACTTAGTGCTAATTTTATTGATTTTATTTTCTCTATGAGCCAGTAAGAAAGTTGTCTGTACTGCATTGGTAGGAAATCCATACTATACCTTAATATTTTCAGTATTGATGTTAATTACATATATATATGTATATGTTAGGCTGAGTATATAGCTCTTTAGGAGACTGGTTTTGTTGCATGCACAAAGTGGGTTCTGTGGCCAGTACTGACAGAAAAGGGGGGAAAAAGGAGAAAAAATGATCCCAAAATAATTTTTTATGTTTTTTCTATAAAAATTGTAAAAGACAACAACAAAAAGCCTCAAATAGGAAAAAGTATCAGGTTTATTACTCATTTTTTATTCTATCAGTTTTACATGGATATTTTTTTTATTTCTGTGTACTTTCTCATATATATATTCAGTAGTAGTTATGATTATTTTTAAAATAAAATCGATCATATTATTGCTCTGGAGGCAAACAGTAATTTCAGTCATTAGTGTCCTCAATTACTACATTTTTAGAAAACAGACACTTTTTCTTCTTTTACCAGCTGAACATGGGTTAGTTTACTTGGGACTACAGTAAGAAAGGAATACTCACTGGATATTTTCAACAATATAAATTTACTTTACCAGATTTTTTTTTTTTTACTTTACCAGAATCTCAAGGTCCAAGATCAAAGTATCAGTGAAATTCTGCATCCCTTCCCGGACATTGTAGATGTGACCTCCTCTACTTGTGCAGTGCATGGTCTTCCCTCTCAGACTGTCTGTCTTCACCATGTTGAATTACGGCTTCTGATAATAACTTAATTCTTTAAATACCTTTTGTCCACTTACAGTCATATACTAAGGGTCTTGGAAATTTTAAATATAAATTTCTAGGAGTACACAACTCATAACAGGATATTAGTAGTCCATTGAACTGTTTATTATAGCACTTTACAAGTTCAGTTGGACACATTCTGATTTTAAAACACATTAACCGGTAATGTGTTAATGCTTTACTTATTAAGTTTCTCCTGAGGAAACTCTACCTGGAAGAGAATTACCTTCTCATGGGAGCTACAGCAGTTGTTCAGAGTCACTTACAGGGAATTTGCCTAGATCACTCTGTAGCTTATTGGAGACATAAAGCCTTTAAAGACAACACATATATGAATTCCATTGTATATCTTAAAATAGTATCTGGATACTAGGTAATTGAATTATTTCCAAAGAGATAAAATTAATAATGTTCTGCAGTCATTTCCTCAAACACAAAGATTTGGGTAATTAACCTGTGAAGTATCTGTATGTAAAAAGCAATATTTAAAATAATTATTTTCAGAATTTTCATTTTTGAATTATGATAATCTATTGATGTCATCATTGTCTGTTTGAACAACAAAAGTAGCAGCTTCTCAGGTTCTTTGTAGCCATACAATGTTTAATCACCTTAGAGTTTTACATTATCATAGAGATACTGGATTGTGTGTAGTACACGGCCTACAGCTGACAGAAGCATGATTCTGCAATGATTGCACTAGCGGAGTTACAAAAGCCATCCTAAGCATCCAGTGTTAATCCCAAACAAGTAGCTCCTACCGACTGAGTGTCTGAGGCTATACTTCTTTCCAGCATGCATGATAAATTCACAGTATCTTTGTCTCTGTTTGCTAATTTCAGTTTAATTAACTTTATGAAGACCCACTCAGCTCTTTCGTAAAACCTGTTCCAAAGGAATATTGTCCTAACTGCCATTAGATAGTGTCAAAAGAATGAACTAAGTAACTACTTTTTCAGCCTATAAAGGAAAAGTTTTTAAAAGTGAACCATGTTCAATAAAACCTATTTTGGGTAAATTATTAAGCGAATGTTAATATACAAAAGTACACTCTAGTAATGATTTAATGTACTTTATAACTATATGTATAAAGAAACTTTTTATTGACTATTTAGCACCTACTCGCCAGAGACTCCAGTTCAGAGAGATTCACTTGTCTTTCCCTCCTGAGTACTGGGATTTAAAGTGTGCACCACCACCCATTAACTAAAAGAAAATATTTTTACATTAACTATGCATATATTTTTGGTAACCATTTTATACTATACTCTGCCTACAATTATTTTGTATATAAATTGTATCAAAACACAACAAGCAAGCATTTTAAAGGTTATAATAACTAAAGCAACAAAGAATTTAAACCCACATTGTATAAATGATATCACTTCTCCAAAATTGGTAGCAATCTAGGCTTAAGACTCATACATTCATCACTGTGACTAAAATTGAGATTTATTGGTGTAAGCAGTGAGTATAATACCTTAAAAACAAAAAAATGCTATATCATGAGACAAACAGAATTTTTACCAAAATTAGTAAAATGTGTTTTGTACTTAACATCAGGATTAAATTGGTGAAACAACTAAAATATAGGTCATTACACAATGGAGAGGCTGTTGTAGATGAGCTTCAACACCACAGGGTAAACTGAAGCCATGTGTAGAGTTGGCGACTAATCGCCCAGAAAACTTCTGAGGGTACAAAGCTTGAGCCTCTAGGCCAGAACTGATTGCAACTGGTTGGGGCCTGCTGACATTGAAGGGAGGGAGAGAGGAAACATACACACACACACACACACACACACACACACACACACACACACACTGGGTAGATGGAGCAAACTCCAAAGAGGGGCTCCAACAACTTTTATTTTTCTCCCTTAGCTTATATATGCCAGCAAAATCTTTTAAGCAGTATAAAAATTACAATGTCATTATATTCTGTTTTCATTAAGTGAATGAATAAACTAAGTATATGTAGAAAAAAAAGATGTTCCTTAATACTCTCACATAATCAAATGTTTTATGTATTCAGGAAAAACAAATATGAAAATCAAATTATTCTAAAAAAATCCATATACAGTTGTAGCTAAGCAACTTGTTATGATTAACAAAGTGGAAGCAGGCAAGGTAATTTTCTCAGCCAGTTTCTCTTTGCTGGCAGGCTGCAATTGTTGGTTACAAAGATAGAATCAATTATTTATTTTTAAAAGCCTATAAAAATCTTAAAAGAATCACAAAACTAAACTTTTATGTAAAAACCAGTCATTTCTGCTCTAAATCCTCAAGGTGCACGTTTATGCATTAACAATTTTTTATTAAATCCTATCAGGAAGCTGAAGGCAAAAGTGGGTGCAAGAAATTAATCATCACCTTGAACACCAGACCAGGTTCAGTGAGAGAGTCATATCTGTGCTAATTTCAGATATTGCACTTGCTCCCTGACCTAAAAATGTTTCTAGCCCAATTTTAAGGAGTATACCTTTCTGAACTTCAAATTGTTCCTCAAGATTTTCTACATCAGAGCCACTGACAAAAGCATCTTAACCTGACCTTACTATTTTCCCATTGTTAGCAGTGTACATCTGCAGGTTCTTTAAAAGGATGATGGTTGAATCATTAATCTGCTCCAGCAGCAATGCTCGAAAGAAATCAGGCATTGTTACTGTGAGAGCCAGATACACTGCCCAGTGAGGGGCTGGAAGCCCCCTTAGAGTTTTCATACAGCTCATTCATATATTATGAGGGATGTGGTGACTGCAAGGACAGCAAGCAGAGCTGTGCTCCGTAACAGCATGGAGTCCTCAGGACATGGAGACCTCGGGTTATGCCTTTCTGAGGCACCCATCGTGGTTATGGTAACCAGTGGGCCGCATTCCATGACTTCTGGAGCTGTTTTGCTGTTCCCTCTGTATGGGCCTTGACAGGAGACAGTTAGATTAGGATCTACAGTTTATAAATTTTAGATTACCATGCAACAGTTCTTAAAGCACAGATTCTATGTTTGCTTTACATGATTAATTATCTTGTGGATACATACTGCTCTTCTGCAAACATGGTGTTTCTTGTTTACTTTTTTCTCATTCATTGAAACACAAGCAGTTATTCTCAGGTGTTGAGTTTATTATTAGTTAGGAGGTATTTGTTCTGGATGGTCAAAGTCTATGAGTGCTCTGTGGGAGGTATGTTATTTTCAAGGGCTTTTGAGCAGTAAACTACATGGTCACTGGGAAAGTTTGAGGTAAGAGTACAGAGATTGAAGAATAAATATTAAAAAGCTTGTATTCCAAGCATGATATGCTAAGCACTGAGACACAGTTGTGTTGAAGTGCTTACTCTCTTTACAAAGTGACAAATATAAGCCAGATCATGATTGATTACATGTAGAGTGATCAAAGCTGGAGGTTAGGTCACTAGGTCACTACTGACAGGAGCACTTAAGTCTGACGAAGATATTTTGACTTCCTCCCTTCCTGTCTGTGTACTCTTGAACTCCTTCATCTGTTACTGCTGTGGTAAAGATTTCAAGTACTATATTGAATAGGTATGGGAAAGGTGAACAGCCTTGTCTTGTTTCTAATTTTATTGGAATTGCTTTGATTTTCTCTATAGTTAGGGCGAGTTTGCCTCTATAATGTATGCCTCTTGTATTCTTATTTTCTCCTGGACCTTTATCATGAACGAATATTGGATTTTGTAAAAGACTTTTATGCATGCAAAAAGATGCTTAATTTTTGTCTTTCAGTCTGTTTATATGATGGATTAAATTTATTGATTTTATATTTTATATAATTTATATATTTTATGTAATAAATTGAGATGTTTCGGCATTAACTCTGAAAATCTGGTAGAATTTTGCACTAAAAACATTTGGCCCTGGTCTTTCTTACTGCTGTTGGAAGATTTTTAATTAGTGCTTCTATTTCACTAGGGATTATAAGTCTGTTAAAATGTATAGTCTGGTCTTTATTTAACTTTTGTAGGTGGTATGTATCAAGAAAATTATCCATTTCTTTTAATTTTTCCTATTTGTTTAATTGCATGTTTTCAAAATATGTCCTTATGAGTCTCTGAATTTCTTCAGTGTCTATTGACGTGTATGCTTTTCATCTCTATTTTTGTTATTTGGATCTTCCTCCTCTGCCTTGACTAAAATTCAATCCTTCAAAGTCTAAATCTTCACCAATATGATGGCCTTTGTATTATTCCTTAAACACATTTTTGTTTTAAGGCTTTCTTCTGGATGTTACTCCATTTTCCTTGTATGTGCTTCCTTCCAAATGTCTTTTTAAAATCTGCTCAGAAACAAAGAAATTTTTCGTGGTGTGTAACTTGTACCTCTTTTGTACTTAAATTGTATCCTTTCCTCACTCTCAGCACTTTTAAGGCATTCAGAATTGCTCTTTTATTGTTCATATAGCACTTTCCAAAAATCTCATAGGCAATTGAATTCCATTATCTCAAAACATATCAAAGTATTTCATGTTCTCAATTTTTTTCATCTTCCCCATGACAAACAGCACATAAGCCCCCACAAAGGCTGACAAAAAGTCCAACTTCATTTTATCTCAAATGCCGAGTAATACACCTGCCATATGTTACACAGTAACATTGTCAGCAAGGATTACTGTTTTATACTTTTCTTTTATAGTTTTAGTTTGTATTTGAAAGTTCTCTCATACAGTATATTTAAATCATTTTCACTCCCCATTCTCACTTCCTTCCTTATCCTACTCTCTCCTTTCCCATCCAACTTCTGTTCTTTCTCTTTCTCTCAAAAAACAAACAGAAAACAACAAAATAAAAACTATCAAAACATACACACCAAAAACAAAACAAAAATGAATATTAATAAGCCAAAACAAAAAAAATGTATCAAACAAACAGAACCTCATATCCTCATGCTTTTTTTTTTTTGTTGTTGTTGTTGATGATCAACTACTCCTGGTCATGGGACTCGTCCTGGAGTGTAGTTGATGTATACAGTGACACTTGGAGAAAACGGATTTTCCCTTTCTCAACATATGTCAATTTCAAAGAACTTTTTGGCTAGGCATGTCACTTTGTAACTACTTTCCTTTCTCAGTGTTGGGATTTTTATCTGGTTTGAACCCATACAGATCTTGTTCACAGTCTCTGAATTTATGTGTATTTAGTGTTATTTTGGTTTTGTTGTTGTTGTTGTTTGGTTTTTGTTTTGTCTTTGAGACAGGGTTTCTCTGTGTAGCCTTGGCTGTCCTGGACTAACTTTGTAGACTAGGCTGGCCTCGAACTCACAGCGATCCGCCTGCCTCTGCCTCCTGAGTTCTGGGATTAAAGGCGTGCGCCACCAACTCCCGGCAGTATTTAGTGTTATTGTGTATAGATGACGCTGTTTCATTAAAGTCATCCATCACCTCTGGTTCTTAAAATTTTTGACCCTCTTGTGCATAGAGGAGCCTTGATGGAAGGGAAGGCCCCAAAGTATCTCATTGTCCTGTTGTAGGTCTCTTTATTAATTAATGTTTACTGCAAGAAGAAACTTGTCTGCTCTATAAGTATGTGTTATTAGAAGTATTTATATTATTATGGTTTTTAGTAGAATAATAGTATTTGGTTTTTCCCTAAGCCTATGTATCTAGTCTCAGGTTCTTCACCACTTTAGCAGTGTCAGGTATAAATGTCATCTCATGCAGCAGGCTTTAAATCTAATCTAAAGGTAGCTGGTTACTCCCATAACATCTGTGCCATATTGCCCCTATATATCTTACGTACAGGTCTTTTTTAAATCACAGGACATTTAACTGGGTAATACTGATTATTTTTCTCTTCCAGTAATATACACAAAAAAAATTAGCACCATGAATTCAAGTCAGTGGGTGAAGCTTCTAATGGGCAACAGTTCAATTCCTCCGAGTTCAGTCACATAAATAAGTAATCAATAGTCAGGTGGCAGCTTGTGATGGTCCTGTAACAATCATATAAATGAGAAAATCTTTCATTCCTGTTTTACAGGTGAGGAAACTGAATCCTAGGTTAGTTATGAAACATGGCTATTGCATACTGCTTGTTATAGAATCACAGTTTCTTTAATAATAAAGATATGGAACTTTTCTTGAAGATGGGTATTGTCCTCACTGCTGTATTCTTATAGGAGAAGCAGAATTTATATTTCATACTCTTCCACATTACATAAAGAATACTCATATATGTGGATTCATATTGATAGTGTACTAAATGAAAGCAAAGATTGGTATTGCTAATATTTAAATACATAGATTTAAAAACAGAAACATGTGCCAATACTGTACAGTCTCATTTGGCAGGTTAACAGGTTAGACCAATAACAGTCATCATTAGATATCTCTTGCAAAGGTATTGTCAACTCTGTGTTGTACAGATCTAATATCTCAATCCTTATTGGTGCCATTTTCATTTCCTAGTATCATTTATCATGCTATCGCACCATACTTCACATGAAATACCAAGGTAAAATCTGAAAAGCCAAAGGCTAGCGGTGGTATCCTTGCATATTGGTTAACCAGAATACAGTAGACCTTAGACAGCTGGGGGAAATGCATAATAGTGGATTTCCAACGCAGTGGTATTAGGTGAACTTTAAGAGGGATGCTCTTAAGACCATATTAAAGATGTCTCAAGAGTATAACTTAAAGTTACCTGAATTACTACAATAGAGGACTTGCCATAGCAAATCATCCAGCCTGATGTAATAGGACAAATACTCAGACATATATTGCAATTAGTGAGGTGGTGGACAACAGTGAGTACAGATCTAAGTAATGATCCATCTAACTGTTACTATAAAAGATTTGCTATTAAGGGATAACTTGCCTGACCACCCAGCCATTTTCATTATACTGTGCCCATAGAGAATTATCAAAACACTGTGAGGGGAGTACTGAGAGTAAGGCAGTCATCCATATTTATAGCTACATGAGAAAAGGGAGATAAAAGTATAGGAATTTGGTTCAGGGGTATTTTGCTTGGTAGACACTTGGTTCCCCCTGGGATGGAAGGACAGACAAAAGTTCTCAATTTTTTGTTGTTTTCTGTAATAAAAGTTGTTAAAACTAAAAATTTAATTAATTATACTTGGCATAAATACTTGATGTAACAAAGCTATAACAGCATTTACATTATTGATTACATAGTCACAGTATGTAACTGTGTACTGTTACTAAATACTATTAATACTAACTAAATACTGTTAGCTATTTAGTTAGTAAAATGAAAAGGAACATAATGACCCTGATTTTAATTAACACCAGTAAAGAAATTTCTATAAAAGCGTGTGATGCATTTCAGATTTTCTTTTGTTACTGAGTAAAATGAAACCTGTAAGTATAGAAAAGTGTTACTAACAATTTTTTTTTCTGTTCAAACTCTTTGGAGGAAAGTGACTCAAAGAATAACCTTTGAGTCTGTGCTTTTACTTGAAGCTTCCTTACTCTGATGATGCTTTCTTTCTCTCGTCTCTCATCTGTAGACTTCGGTTTTCTCATGATTGTAGCTCCTGTTTTGTTCAAAAGGAAGAAGTGGTTCTTTAAAGTTAGCTCATTTCTCCAGCTATTCCCCAGCACCTTTAGCCCAGGGTGTTTTATGTTTTCCCCAGAGTTTGCTAGCCCTGCCTGTCGCTGTTGACTATCTCAGGAGACACAGGCTTCCAGCTCTCTGAGCTGAGTCTGCTTATAATCTCTCCTGCACTGTTTCTTTGTTGTTGGCTTTGCTTTCTTTTTTCTCACACTTCAGGTAGAGCTAGTCTGTTTCTGCAGTTTAGGTAAAGGAGTGATAGTTCTTTACTTCCATATGTAGGTCAACACACTATGTAGTGGGAACAGCATTAGACCCTGCCTGACCTGGAACAAGAGCTAAATTGACACTGTATTTCTTTAAGTCTTCATCCATAGTAGGCTTGATTTCTGATGCCCATGATTTTCACTTTGTCTCTTACACTGTGCTAGAACATGTAAATGCTGAACACGATGATGGAAAGCAGACATTTTGGAGACATGTTAATGTTGTCTGTTGAGATTTATGCTGGTTTCATGTCAACTTGATAAAAGCTGGAGTCATCTTAGAGGGGGGAACTGCAGTTGAGAAAATGCCCTCCTAGAGATCCAGCCTAGAAAGCATTTTCTTAGTTAGTGATTGATGGAGGAGCGCCCAGCCCATTGTGGGTGGTCCATTCCTAGGCAGGTGGTCCGGGGTTCTATAAGAAAGCAAGCTGAGCAAACCAGTAAGCAACACCCTTTTATGACCTCTTCATCAGCTTTGGCCTCCAGTTCCCTGCCCTGTTTCAGTTCTTGTCCTTATGTCCTATGGAAGTGTAAGCCAAATAAAACCTTTCCTCTCCAACTTGACTTTTGGTAATGGTGTTTCACTGAAGCAATGAAAACCTTAACATTATCTCCCTGATTAGTGTCACAAAGTTTCCTACAGTTGTTTCTGTTTAGTTCACAACCATTACTCTATATTAACTCTAAGTTACTGCATTTGCAAAGACAGTTCTTTATTGTGTTAAAGAACACACTGGTAAAACGTTTCTTCTGAGCTTCTAACCTTTCTAAACTACATGATTACAACATTGTCACTTTCCAGAAAGTCTCCAATAAAATGAAATGCAAATTCTGGTCTACCGCCACCTGTTTCTTATATCCTCTATTCTATGTATAAAAACATATATAAGAAAGTATCTCAGGTTAATTTGATGCACACATATTTGAGACTTCTTTTGAGAAATACCAGCTTAAGGTAAGTGGTCAGCCTTTTTAGTCATCAATAGGATGTTAAGGAACCATTTGGGAGTGTGCCTGAACTGAGTAAATCTTTTAACAACCCACTGTAGGTCATGTAAGGAGTTTATCTCGGAAAAGTAATAAAAAGTGCCTCTAAATTTTAGGTAACAGTAGATTCCAGGTTATTGCTAAGAGTTGACAGTTACAAAGTACTTCTAGTGGCAAGTAATTGAAGGTAATCATAGTTTTCATGAACATCCTATATCATTTTTAGTTTGAGCCAATTATTTAATAAAATACATAAAAAGCTCAAGCACAAGGTATGAACAACCTCTAGAGAAATCCAACACTGAAGGTAGATAATACCTGTTTGTACCCCTGTTTTTAAACAAACCCAGAAGGATTTGTTAGCCATTTTATCATCTACAGCTCATCTGCTCTGCAATGTAGCTGCCTCTAAAAACTAATCCTGCCTAGAGAAGTTGATATAATTTGAGGAATACAAAGATGGCTCCAAGGAGAGGACTAAAAAATGTGGCTATAGGAGACAAAGGAACCTTTTGCTAGAAAAGCAGTGAGGGGTTTCAGCTTATTTTGCATAGTGCTCTTGGTGACCCCGTGCATCCTCACCCCTGCCTGCTTGCATGCCTTCAGACCTTTCTTCTTTCCTCTCTTTCTTCTTTCAGACTGTTTCATGTGTTTACATGCTTTTTATTAAAGACTCAGTTGGTTCTGCCTTAGGCAGGATATAGTTAGACACAGTGGGGCATTCTTAGGCCACCTTGAAAGTTTTTAATAATACTAACACTAAGTGCCATCACTTTTCTCTTCTGTCTTTACAGAACAAAACTATCCATTGTGGCTCTTAGTAACTATTCTGAGAAACTGCAAAAAGAAATATTTCTCTTATGTATTCTGAATAACTTGGTACAGAAAAGAATTTCAAGACAAGAGTGTTATTCCACAACATCTCTACTAGATGGTAGTTAGGGTTGCTGTCTTAAAGTGGAATTAACAAAAGATGTCCTCTAAATTGCGTTCTTCACTCAAGTTTATATGACAATATTTAGAAATTGTGTTTTCTGGAAGTAGAGGTGGAAAGGTCCTAAAGAAAGGACCTTTATCTTACAGGCGTGGTGGCTCTATGACAAGAAAGGATGACAACCACCCCTCCCCACCAACTGACAGTTCACCAGGGAATTCACTGTTGTGCTTTACTAGAGATGTGCTTGGAGTTTGAATGTGTGAGCTTAAGAGCTTAGGATGCCTAATGTATGTTAATTGCTCAGTAAACAAATCAAATTAATGCTAGTTAATTAAATCCTAAAATCTCAAGTTGTTTCTGGTCTTAAAGTAATTTTGAAGAAAATAAAACACAAATGAATAAAGATCAAGATTTCTGAGTTCACCTTTTTAAAAAATTATTACTTTAGGTTTTTTGAGGCAGGGTTTCTCTGTAGAGCCTTGGCTATCTTGGAATTGCTTTGTAGACCATACTGGCCTCGAACTCAACTGAGATCTACCTGCCTCTGTCTCCCAGAGTGCTAGAACTACAGGGGTGTGCCACTGCACCCACCTTGAGTTTCATCTTTTAGTATTATCAGCTAACCCACTAATTCTATATATGAAAAAATACTTAATAATTATAATATAATTATAATTATAAGTAAATACTTATTAATTGTAAGTATTTAACATACTGATTTAATGTGTATAAGTTAGAAGCTATTTTAGTGATGCCTGCTTGAGTATTTTTACTTGTTATAGAGAGATAGATACTATATTCATAACTTAATAGAACTTTTTAAAGTTATTGAACATTAATAGTTTGTTTTCTCTTTCTAAAGTAGAGATAACTGAGTTTAATTGGTGTGTTTATTCAAGGTACACAGCTAGTTGCAGAGTCAAAGTATTCTGTGGTGCTACAGGTACTACACATCCATTATGGTGAATTAATAACCCTAAGGCCCACACACATGTGTTGTGTTGTTGTGTTGTGTTGTCCTTCTCTTTCTTTCTTTCTTTTCTTTCTTTCCTCTAGTTGTACATACAAATTGTGATTAAACACAAGTCTTAGGTGTTGTGAGTGGAAACAGAAAGTGGATTTTATAGAAAGATATTTCTTGCACACCTTGGAAAGCATTGAAGATTCTGAGCAAGGTAATGATAGGATCTGATGTGATTTAAACAGGATTAATTTGACTGACAAACGGACTGATAGCCTAGAGGCAAAGAAAATGAAGGAGTCTTTGCAATAAGCTCTGCAAGAGGTGATGATTACTTGACTGACAGTAAATCTTAAACTTTATTCCTTAGGCACCAATGCCCGGTCTTCCTGTAAGTGCTGACAAACACTGAATTGGCAATGACCTTAAAAGTAGAGCCCATGGTAATTTCTGAATGAGGAGAAGACAGGGAAAAGGAATGCAAGGACGACTTTTGGGTCTTAGCCTAAACAATTGGAGAAATCAAGTTGCCGGCCCCAGAGATAAGAGAAGCTGCATGTTCTGGAGTGACAAGGAAAGTGTTTCACAAGTTTGTGTTCAGTCCTTGTGTTTCAGTCCTGCGGGTGGAGTCTGGAGGTAGCTGAGCACTGAAGGCAAGGACTGTCATGACCCTGAGAAGTAAAGTAGCAGAATGACTAAAAGGACAGGTGATCCAGTGGAGCAGCTTCCAGAAGGAGCGAGGGAAGTCAGCTTGAAAATGACCACAGGGCTTGGCGGTGAAAATTCCTGAGTGACCCTAACAAGCACCACTGGAGAAAGTCTGTAGCTTAGAGCAAGCAGGGAAGTTTTTAAACCATTCATTTGAATTTTTTTCTGAATTTCTTCTCATGCTTCTAAAATAGGCAGAGTGCCTTGCAGTTGTTACATAACTTTGGGCATATTATCCTACATTGATATATTATGGTATTTTAGGCAATTATATAAATACTGACTTTAATTTCTAAAAGTTTTAATGGTTGCTTATCTGACTGCCAAATAAGGATTAATGTTTAAAGGAATTTAATCATTGTTGGTATCATGTAGATAATTACTTGTTGTACAGTGTTGAGCAAAGAATTTTTTATTGAAAAATAAAATAATTCATATTACATCTCAATTGCTATCCCATCCCCTGTATCCTCCCATTCCTCCCTCCCTCCCTCCTGCTTTCACCCCATTCCCCTTCCCTATGACTGTGACTGAGGGGGACCTCCTCCCCCTGAATATGATGCTAGGGTATCAAGTCTCTTCTTGGTAGTCGGCTATCCTTCTTCCCAGTGCCATTGGGCCTCCCCATCAAGGGGACATGGCCAAATATGGGGCACCAGAGTTCATGTGAAAGTCAGTCCCCAGTCTCCACTTAACTGTGAAGAATGTCCTGTCCCTTGGCTAGATCTGGGTAGGGGTTTGATGATGACTGCATGTATTGTCCTTGGTTGGTGCCATAGATCAAGCAGAACTGCTGGGCCCAGATACGCCCATCATAGTGTTCTTCTTGTAGGTTTCTAGGACCCTTTGGATCCATCTATTTCCCTATCTCCTTTATTTCTCTCACTTTAGGAGGTCTTCACCTTTATCCCACTTTCCTGGTAAGTGTAGACTTTCATGAGACTTGCCCCTTGGGCTAGTGTCCAATTATAAGTGAGTATATACTATTTGAGTCTCTCTGTTTCTGGATTAGCTCACTCATTATGATCATTTCTAGTTCAATCCATTTGTCCACAAATTTCAGAAATTCCTTGTTTTTAATAGCCGAGTAATATTCCATAGTGTATATGTACCACAGTTTCTTTATCCATTCTTCTACTCAGGGACACTTAGGCTGTTTCCGTGTTTTGGCTATTATGAATAAGGCTGCTATGAACATGGTTGAGCATATGTCCCTGTTGTATGCTGGAGCATCTTCTGGGTATATTCCAAGGAGTGGACTAGCTGGGTCTTGAGGAAGCCCTATTCCCAGTTTTCTGAGATAGCGCCTGACATTTCCAAAGTTCCTGCACTAGTCTGCATTCCCACCAGCAATGAAGGAGTGTTCCTCTCTCCCCACATCCTCACCAGCATGTGGTGTCGCTTGAATTTTTGATCTTAGCCATTCTGATGGGTGTAAGATGGAATCTCAGAGTTGTTTTGATTTGCATTTCTCTGATGACTAAGGAGGTTGAGCATTTAAGTGTTTCTCAGCCATTTGATAGTCCTCAGTTGAGAATTCTCTGTTTAATTCTGAGCCCCATTTCTCAATTGGGTTATTTGGTTTGGTGGTGTTTAATTTCTTGAGTTCTTTATATATTTTGGTTATTAGACCTTTGTCAGATGTAAGGTTGGTGAAGATCTTTTCCCAGTCTGTAGGCTGTTGCTTTGTTCTGTTGACAGTGTCTCTTGCCTATCGGAAGCTTCTCAGCCTCATGAGGTCCCATTTATTAATTGTTGACCTTAAGGCCTGGGGTGTTGGTGTTCTGTTCAGGAAGTTGTCTCCTGTGCCAATGTGTTCCAGGTTCTTCCCCACTTTTCCTTTAAACGATTTAGTGTCTCTGGTTTGACGTTTAGGTCTTTAATCCACTTGGACTTGAGTTTTGTGCATGGTGACAAATATAGGTCCACTTGCATTTTTCTACATGTAGACATCCAGTTAGACCAGCACCATTTGTTGAAGATGCTATCCTTTTTCCAGTGAATGGATTTGGCTTCTTTGTCAAAAATTAAGTGACCATATGTGTATGGATTCATTTCTAGGTCTTCAATTTGATTTCATTGATCCACTGGCCTATTGGCTGTGCCAGTACCATGCCGTTCTAATTACTGTGAGCAAAGATTTCTATGTTCCATTTTATCATAGGGAGGTGACATGCAACTCTTTATTTGGTTGTTAAGAGATTAAAACTGGGAATTATACATGTTTATCACACATTGAGCAAATAACAACATAGCATAATTGAATAAAAGCCCAGGTTTTGAATCACAAAGGCCAAAGTTTAATTCCTAAAGCTTGTGAAAACCTGGAGATTTTTTTTTCACTTTTCATCTATGAAATGGCTGTAATAAAATATTGTACTGATATTATAGGGCTTGTAAAATTGCTCTGTATGCTTCATGTAGAATTCTTAAGTGCCTCAGATAGAATGAGTGCCCCATAAATAATAGCCATTATTATACTGTTATGGATATAATTTTTAACCTTATGATTAAAAACGTAATGGTTTGTTGGTTGAGTCTTAGCGCTAGTTAGACCTGATGTCAAATATAATTTGAAGTATTTTATTTGCTTTGCTGTTTTTTTTTTTTAATAATTTAGCCACTGTTGTGTATTAGTGAGGATCAGTCCTTTATGGTTATAAAGGTATATATAACTTTGTCAAGGTTATACTAGTCTCCATATAAGAACAGAAATGAACATAAATGATAGCACTTTAGAACTCACCATGTGAATTAGAGGTGACTGATATAAGGACTTTCCTGAGACTGTGCTTAAAGAATAGGTGTGAACACAGCAATGCACCTACAGATGAGGCAGCTGGGCTGTTAAAGTGCTTAGTGAGTAGTAGAAACAAAGAAGGTTTAGATCAGGAGATGAGAGGATAGGCTGTTTGAGAGTGTGAGAGTAGAGCAGATGGCTCCACAAGTAAGAGCGCTTGCTGAGCATGTGTATTGACCTGAGCTTGAACCCTGAACCCCAAGCAAAGGTGGCACCGACTCCACCGAGCTGTCCTCTGACTCGCACAGGCATTCCCTGACACCTGTTCCCCACCACACATACCCCCCAGCACATTATCTGCACAAACGTCGATACATCATAAAATGCTGGATAAATTAGAATAAACTACCAAAAATGACATTGATGACAAAATGTAGGGTTTTTTTTTTCCTCTTAAGAAGCATCTGAGTTCCTGATTTTATTGATAATAGTGAATTTTCTTTTTCTTTTTTGGGTGTTTTTTTTTTTAATGTTTTGTTTTGTTGTTTTGTTTTTGTTTTTTTCCAAACAGGGTTTCTCTGTGTAGCCTTGGCTGTCTGGACTCGCTTTGTAGATCAGACTGGCCTTAAACTCACAGAGATCTGTCTGCACCTCCCTCCTGAGTGCTGGTATTAAAGGCATGTGCCACCATGCCTGGCCTCTGAATTTTCTCATAACTAATCCAGACATAGCACCAGAAAGGAATAATCTGATTCCTAGTTAAGTGTGCATCTAATTAACACAGAGAGAAGTCTGTTATGTTTTTTTTTTTTTGGTCACAAAACAAGATTAAACAAAATAAATTGTGGGACCTCTTTAAGTCAAATGGCACAATTATGTAATATGATGATGTAATTGTGATATAAAATGAGGCTTCTTATTTGTATTGCAAGGTGCTGTATTATTTTCTCCAACATGAAAAACTTAGACAAGAACTATTATTTAAAGTAACTACTGAGGAGAACTAATTCTTTGTGAGCACCAGCAGTAGTCAGTAGGAAGGGCAGGGAAACAAAACATTTGGAATGGCTTGTAAGAATAGACATATATATGAGAAGGCCATAATCAAATCTATTGTATTGTGTGCGAACTAAATATATTTAAGAGAACAACACAACTGCAGAAACCACCCAAGTTCCTAAGAGATTATAACAAATTGCTTCAGGATTAGTGGCCTGTGTGCCTTTTTAAAGTTGACTCCCTATTCCAAATGTTGGTAATGCAAGAAAGAATCGCTGAACATTTTGCAGGCTAATTTTAAAAAGATAAGAGACAGAAAACTTGCTTGTGTGATTGTTTCCTTATGGTGTCCATTCTCTCTACAAGAGACTCTGGTAGAGCCATTGTTCTATGTTTGTGTGTATGGTAAAGTTTTTAATAAGTAAATTTTATACATTGAGATGGCTTTTTAGATCAAGTTGTTTTCTAAAGTTTATAATAACATCAAAACTCTATAATCTATTTCCCGTTTACTAAAGTGTACTCAAAAGAATTATGAAGAGGAACTGAATTGGTAGGTGGTTGTAGGGGTTGTATCCTTGACAGAACTCTGAAGCAGTTACTTTCCTCCATCTGTGATTTTGTGCTTACTTTCTTCATTTACAGAGCTACATTCATGGAAGCAGCCAGGCTCAGTTTGTGGCAGAGTCACACATCATTCTGGTACTGAGTATCCTTTAAAATAACGAGGAATTGAAAAAGGTAAAGCAGAGATTCTTGTTAATAGATTGATATTTTTCTGGGAAAAAATATAAGAGTTTTAAGGTATATTATTTTTAAAACTTTCTAATTCCTATGTAATTACTTCCATTTGCACTATATTTTCCATCATTCTTTCATATTGGCTATTGAATGTTAAAGTATTGCTTTTATTCTGCATTGATGATTGCTGCCTATATTGTGTGTGGGGGGGGGGGTTGTTGCTGTAGGTCTGTACATACTTATATAATTTTCCTCTAATATGGGCTTGGTGGAAGGGCAGGGTGTGCATCTGATATACATAGTAGGGCACAGTATATTACTCTTGGTCTGTGTGGACTAGATGAAGGAGCTCACAGAACGTGTAGGGTTAAAAATGGAGATTAGTTTAATCTCCCATTTCTTTTCCTACTTGGAATGTCACTAGTGACAAATGGACACAGAAATACATTTTATTGGTCAAAATCACAGAAGACATAGGTGATCAGGAAATATAGCCTATTGAATCATCACAGGCATAAACCCCATATTAGAAAACGTTGAAATAATTTTATTCTTCCAAGATGAGATGGGACTCTTCTAGTTGTTCAGTTACAGGTTATCTTAAAAGGATACTGTCTATAGGCCTGAAGTTTTAATGCTTGCTTTATTATTCCAGGGAACTAAACTCTGTGTTTCTTTACTTTACCAAACTAAGTTGACTATCTTTTGCAGATGTTCAAGTCACAACCTTCTCTGTTGATGCTGCAGTTAGACCCATACATTGAGTTACAAGTAATTGCAGTTTATTCTGTACATTGACTTAGCAAACATAAGAAATTGCTGTACACGATAGAGGCTTTAGATGAGAAGGTAAAATAGTTGTGCATATGTTGACAGGGCCAATTCCTCATTAAAATATAGGAGCAAAAACATATTTGCTGTCATTTTATATTTTAATTCTTTACATGTATCCCAAGTTTGTTACAGGTGAGTTGCTTTTTTATAGGTTGTGCTTTTTCTTTTTTCCTTTCCTGGTTTGTTTCTGTGGTCCAGCCTGTTCATATCATGAGTTTCTTGACCATGAGGCATGCGTAGCAGTGAGAAGCTAGTTGGACATCTCCCTTCACCCTGTGCCAGGAATTCTTGGAGGTTTTATTTTCTGGCATCAAGCTGAGATTTAGGATAGAAAGACATTTCACAAGCAGTGTGAAGTCTTCCATATAGATTTAGCAGCAATACATAAAACAATTAAAAGCCTTTATTCCCCCAGTGATTTTTTTTCTTTCTTAGTCTTATGTATTCTTGCTTCAGAGAGAACTGTTAAAAAAATGAGGTGTAGGGGACAACTTTAAATGTTAGCTTACACTTGTTGTTAAGAAAAGTTTCAGGAATCCATTTTGAAAGTGTTCTTATTTTTAATTTTTTCCGATAATAGTCTACTGACATTTTTTTACTTTTAGCATATTTACACTTAGCATATTTAACAGTAATTTGTATCAGTATCTTTATTTTATGTAAAACATCAGTAAGTGAGGTTGCTTTATTTAAAACTTGGCTGAATGCCCAAGAGAAAGCAGAATGAGCCTACTGTCATAGGTTAAAGATTTATATTTACTGTCACTGTGTTGTTCTTCATATCGCCAGTGATTTGTTACACATAGAAAAAGGGAGAGGGAAAACAATTCTCTGCCGTGGCTTGGAGAAAATTACATGAAAAGAAGTAAGCAGCATTGGGGCATTTTAAGTGAAATAATTAACATATGCTTTATATTGCTTCTAGAAAAAGTCATTCTGTTTGAGTTCTTAGTTCTGTCTCCATCAGCTCATCTAACTATAAACTATTCACTATTCACAACCTAGAATGTCTCAAAGTGTAATCTTGAAGTGTACATATGCTGTGATCACTCCACGGGAAAGCAGCAGCAAGAGCTAGGACCGGGGGGCCTCAGGAGAAGCTGAACTAGCTTCCATTGGGCTTTGGGGTAGGGGACATGAAAGTGCTTACCAGAAACACACACACACACACGCGCACACACGCGCACACACACACACACACACACACTGTATATAAGCATGTGCTGTGGATAGTACAGTTAGCTAGTTCATCCTTGGAGGAGACTAATTCTCCCTGTCCCAGTAGCCCTTGGTTGTCTGTCATTCTTTGCCTAGGGTTGGGACCCTGTGATAGTTCTACCTTCCACGTTACCATGTCTGTTGTTGGTTTACTTCAAGTCTTTTTAGGTAGCTGTGTTGTTGACGTATCATGAGTATAGCGTTCCTGCTGTTTCTAGAAGACACAATCTTAGCCGATCCCTGGCCTTCTGGCCTCCAGCAGTCTTTCCAACCCCTTTCCCATGATGTTCCATGAGCCACACATGCAGTAATTCTTTTACAGATAGATCGGTGGGACTGGTCACCCCACTAACTATCAGTTATTCTCTGCTTTTTGACCAGTTGTGGTTATGTATGAGAATTCATGGAGGGAAGCTGTGTCTGCAGAGACTGACTGGTTGACTAAAACGACAGTGCTCTGGAGGGACCAGGATTATCTTATCTTGGGCTAGGTCTAAGCCTCATTACTATTCCTTACCCACCTCTGTGTTGAACTTACATCCTGTAACTAATAAATTAACAACGTTCATAATCTATTAACTTGGCAGAACACTAGCTTCTAGGAACAAAAACTAAAAATGACTTGGGTAGTATCTTTATCCTATAGAAAAACTTGACTGATCTTGTTGTAGTTGCCAGGCACATGGACCCAGTATTTTGCTTTTAACTCTCCTTGTTAATGGCATTTGTTCTTTGTTCTGTAAAACCTTATAAGTTAAAGAAACTTCTTTCGCAATGGAACAGAGAATTTGGGGTAGCCTGAATCTGTGTTCCCAGACCATGGTTACACAAAATGTTTCTATAGTAAACTACGTCTAATTCCTTTTAAGATGAGAGCTACGGCTTTGTGTCAGCATGGTTTTCTATAGTGATCTCCATTTGTAGATAGACAAGATTCTTTTATGAAAGGTGAAAGCTACTTTATTCTTTATGAAGTGTTCTGGTTGAGAGGATGTGTCTTGATGAGCTTTATGCCCCATTTCCTTTACTCATATGTCCTCATAATAACAACGTATTTTAATAGTCTGGGTACTCATATTTCTTCATAATAATAGCATATTTTAATAGTCTGGCTACTCTGTTCTATTAAAATCCCAGAAGATCAGCATTCACAAGAAACACAAGAAGACAGCTGGGTCCCTTTGCTAACCTGATTTCTGACACTGTGGGTTAAAATATTTTGGAAGTCATTACATGACATAAAAGAATAACTTGAAGAGTTGGATATTATTATCCAGATGTCCTGGCATGAAATCAAATACCATAATATAACTGGTGAAGTTCAGTTACATTAAATATTAGATCATCATGTAAACACCTTAGTGTGGGAATGTATACTCCACATGCCTTTCTCTGACTTCCTTCATGTAACTCTATACACATAGCCCAGTGGTACCCTTTGTGTTTTTGCTAGGCAGGGGTGACTCAAGAGACCTAGTGCTGCTATTTTCACATACACACAGCAAAATGAAGACAAGGAAGTCATAACTAAGGAAATGGAAGAAATTTAGGGTTAAAATTCTTTTATTTTTTTCTCTCATTTTTTAAAATCCACTAGTCATTTGAACAGATACATACTGTGTATTTCCAGAGTTGGTGAGTTCTAAAATCTGAGGAGTAGATAATATTGGAAGTGCTTTAACAGCATGACAAGATTGATTTGTGAAATTGAGTGACCCCATTACTCTAAGACCCGGCATCTTGGAGCATGGCCTGAGAAAACCCATCAGTTGTGGTACACATTCAGTAGGGAGTAGTGTCCTTTTTCTTGTTGCTGTGATGACATATCTGAGAAATGCAACTTGGGAAAGGGTCTGTGTGAACTCACTTTGGAAGAGGACACAGTCCATTGTAGCATGGAGTCTTGTCAGCAAGATGTGAGGCGGCCGGTCACACTGCATCTGCAGTCAGGAGGGACGAATACTGGTGCTCTGCAAGCTTCCTTATCTTTTTTCCTTTTTGTTCTTTTTGGGATCCCAGCTCCTAGGATGGTGCTGCCCACATTCAAAGGGGATCTTCTCTCTTCCAGTAAGTCTCTGAGGTGTGAGACACCCCACAACTGTGCCCCAGGCTATGTCTGCTCTCCTCCAATAAGCCTCTCAGGTGTCAAACACCCCAAATGTATGCCCAGGCTGTGTCTCCTGTCCTCGAGTAAGCCCCTGAGGTATGAAACAACCCACAGGCTGTGTCTTGGTGATTCTGAACCTAGTCAAGTTCAAAATGAAAATGAAGTATCAACTAGTATGTCTGTGTTTCATCCTTAAAGTGTCAGGTGACTGGCTCAAGATCCATCTCAATTGTACCATAATACATGTGCTTGATTGTACAAGGCTTATAATTGATTGTCTGTGGTACCTGAACTAAGAATTCCTCTAAACGTTTAAACAATCTATGAAGTAATACTTCTGAAGTTAAAAAAAAAACAACAACTATATACATATGCAAGAATATGAAAATGAAAACCAATAGAAAGGAATCCCGATGAATACATTCTAATATTCGAGAATTGCCAATGTTCTCTGTCACTGTAACTAAAACATGCATGTTTTAGTTACATACATACATATGTTTGTTAGGTAAAACATACATATGTTTGTAATGTAAAATATGAACATTTATAACTTTTAAAAAACTATAATCCATATATGTGCTATGAAAGTCTGAAAATTTAAGGTAAATCCAATGATTAGTAATGGTAATATACAAAGAATTGATTGTTCTTTTCACATTTGTCCTTTAACCATTCGGGAACATTATATTCAGATCCAGGAAGAAAGAATAGCAGGTTTTATTCGCACCTGCCTGTGGTTTCCTTGACAACTACTATAGATGCTGCTATTACCATGGGGATGGTTCTTCTAAATGAAGCAGCAACCTCCAAAGGGGATGTCGGGAAAAGACGAAGTAAGTTTATGTTGCTGTATTTGTTGTGGTGCTTTAGTCTCAGAATATATTTATTTCAGAGGGAAAACAGAGGACAACCCTTTCTAAACACAGACTTCCCTAAGAAGAGGTCTGTGTTGGAGGAAGTTGATTTTGTTTTACTTTTTTTCTCTATTTGTTGTGTGTGAGAGTGAACCTAAAAACAGTTCTTCCAAGTGGCACTTGGGCGTTTTCTGCCAGTTACGTGCCCAGGAGAGGGAGGTGGCATCGCCCTGTCAGGGATGCTTTGGCCCATTTCTGCTGTTGCTGGTCTCAGCTGGGACACCTTCGCTGCACAGACAGGCGTTCCTGAGAGATTTTATTGGCAGTAATATATTTTTATGTCCTGAGACTCAGGGATCTCACAGAAGCAGGTACAGATGCCGAGCAGCTGCTGAAGCATCTTTTGTGCACAGATACCTGATTGTCCTCTGGTCCCCTCCACATCTGTTACTGACATTTAAGAGCACATGGGGATCTCCATTCCAGAACAGGGAAGAATAGCCTTTTCTGGAGACTTGTTCTTCTGGTGCCTTCCCACAATTTACAACCCCGTCAGATGTCAGCACTTTAGGTTTAAGCAAGTTAACTTTTATCCTTTGAAGGGACAGTTCCGTCTCAAGGGATGCTAGAAAAAAAATTAACATGGAATGTAACAGGTGTGGGTACAAACAGAACAGAGTGTCTGGGCAGCGTCTTCTGCGCAGAGCGATACGTCAGGAAAGAACTAGAGCCTGAGGAGGGCTTCCTACCATATAACTTTTTAGAGTTACTGTCACGGTGTTCTAAAAACAGATAATTAAACAAGTATAGCTACGGTAAGCAGCAACCCATGTTATTTTATAAGCCCCGAACTTGCTTTACCGAATTTTGATATAAAAAACACATATATCCCCAAAAGAATATTAATTCATTAAAATATTTTAAATATAATCTAGATTTGCTTTTTCTTACAGTGTTTCTAAGTATTGTGAGTGTGTTAAAGAGCCATAGTGACTTCTGAATACTGACATGCATGAAATGTTGAAACATTTGAAGGTAGTGTAGAGTTGAGCCTGGCTTCAGTGTTCCCCTGAGGATGCCTTCACTTATGTAAGGAAACGCAGAACCAAGCTCATTGCCATGAGCACTGTGACAATAAAATACTGCATATTTTGAATGCTGTTTTTGGAATTGCAAGGCATTTTAATGCTTTATGTTGTTGTATACTAATGTTATTTCCCCGAGCTAAATTATAGTTAGAGCTATGTAATGCATTGTTTAATCTCATAGCTATGATATGATCTGGAGCATATGGAAACATTGCCTTCAACTTCCATACTAATAGATGTTTTGTTGTAATGCTTCCTCCCTGTACCTCCAGATTAGTTATGTGTAGTCAGAATGGGATAGAATGCATGTGAAAAAGAACAAGAGAGGGCCACACAAGGTAGAAAATTCACTGTTAGGCTTTTGGGTTCTAGTCAGCTTCTGGTTTTGAATTGTATAGCTACTGTGATTATCACTCTTGCCTAGGCAACAGTGTGTGGACCTCATTGAGGCCTCCCTCCCGCTGCTGTTAACTCATGGGCTCCTCCATCTCCACCCTCGAAACTAGAGTAGCAGTATTTTGCTCCCTCTGCATAGCGTCACACTAGTCTCTTTGCTTTGGAGCCTCTTTCTTCATTGCTCTATTCTTCTCCTAGACAAAACCATAAGAAAAGAAGAAAGAAAAAAAGTGTGTGATAGAATGTTGTATTTGAGAAGATATGAAATAAAACTCCAAGCTTAATGAGATAATTGAAATAAATTATTATATACTATATATTTTTGTGTCTTATATCATTCATACTTAGAGATTATAAGGCTTTTTAAAAGGTGTTTTGCTTTATTATCTGCTAGTATTCATGTGACGCTAACAGATCAATGTTGTCACAACAGAAGCTGTGGCTGAGTGGTACTAACTGTTCCTGATGTTTGGTAATTTCTACTGTAAACAGAAGTTAATATTGTTGAAAAGACCGCATGGACAACTCCATGTCAGTAGCCATGTGTTCACAGTGCAGCGTCTTGACTACTCTCTGATTTCAGGATTGTTGTCAAACCTGCTTTCCTTCATGCACTGGGGAAAAGGGCAGCTCTCCTCCCACTGTAGAAGGAGAGATATGTTTGCTTTGACTTAATGTTTTTAATCTCTCTCTTTTTCTATTTCTCTCACTACTTAATTGTTAATATTCCCTCAGATAAACAAATGTATATTAATTATCCTGCAAATGGCTTATTCATATCTGATATTTAGGTAACACTAATGTGTAATTCTATAGGACAAGTTTTAAAACAATGGATTTTTTAATTCTAAGCATGCCTACATTTAATTGCTAATATACGGTAAACTTTAGAAGCAAGTTTTAATTTTCCTAATAGCAGTGAATATTATTTAAATATTATAGGATATATATACATACATACATACATATATGCAAAGGGGAACTAATATGTTTCATTATTTATCTATTCCCAGTCATAATAGAAGAAAATGCAAACTGAGACAGCAGTGTCCCTGCTGTCACATTTCAGTATTACAGAATGGTAATGAAAGCCTGAACCACAGGATGTGCGTGGCCCTCTGCTCAGTCATAAAAGGTCCCGCTGCAGCACTGTGACACCATAACCTGCTCTGCAGTAGTGTCCCCAAGGACATAGTTCCCTACTCACAGGATTTTGTCCCCAACCTTATGTTTGCTGAGATGTAGCATTTCTAATAACAGGCCCTACTGAGGCAGTCATGACACCACTTAGCTAGAAATACATTTCTATATGAAGATCTTAGGGCATCTGGATAAGGCTTTTTGTTTTTGTTTTGTGGGTTTTGTTTTTGTTTTTGCTTTTGAGCATCTGCCAAGTCACATGCTCCTGTTGTTGTATCCAGTGCATTATCATCTGGGGGCTGATAATTATGTTTGTTGCTTTTCACACTTGGTTCTGCTTTGATGCCTCTGGGACATTTTAGTATTTACAGGAACTTTATAAAAGAAGAAAATCACCACAAGTCATAGATCAGTCAATTTTGTTGTTTTCATACCCCAAATAGTACATTTTCATTGAGAAGAATGTGGAAAATATGAATACATTGTATTGTGGATTATCTGGTTTGTGGTCCTTATATGTGCCTGAGCTGTTGCATGTAAGTATTTTGTAATTGAATAAATTTCACAAAGCACCAATATTCGCATGTTTTGAGACCCTAACAGTATTGTCTTTCTCTCTCTCTCTCTTTTTTTTTTTTTTTTTTTTTTTTTTTTTTTAGTAATTTGCCTCGTGGGATTAGGCCTGGTGGTCTTCTTCTTCAGTTTTCTACTTTCAATATTTCGTTCAAAGTACCATGGCTATCCATATAGGTAATATATTTATACAAATGTGGGTATTTTCATTTTAAACAGTATAAGTACTTTAGTGGTTAGTTAGAGTTAATAGAATGTAAGTGTCTAGATTACTAGCCCTCTGATTTCAACACTAGTAAGCAAGGTCTGAGCACCCAGAATTTATTCAGCATCATGGACTGCGCAGAGACATTAGACAGTTCTTGTTACCAAGGTATATTTTCAATTCAGAATGCAAGTACATTTGTGTGTACGTAGATGGCAAAATAGCTTTTAAGAAACAGACATTGATACAGTCACTTCAGTTTACTTGTCTTAATTGGGACATTATTTTTCAAGATTGCATTCTCATAGAATCTATACTCTTCAGTGTTGTTTAAATGTTGCAGCATCTTTTGAATGCTGCAGACTTGTAATAGGACCGCACCTGAACCTGAGTCCCTGTCTGCTGACTCTGTTTCCAGTGTGAAGCTGAGCTTCACAGTGTAAGATGACTCACTCCCTGTGAATGCACCACAACTCTTAGAGTTGGACTCATGTGGATAGAAGTGTAGATGAACTCTCTTAAAATGACTCATAGGTGGGAAGTATACCTAAGAATTGGTTTGTGAATATGAAATTCAACAGGTTAGATGCAAACACATGAATAGTTGATGCTAAGCAACAGAATCAGCCAAAAGAAAGCTGGCCAAGGGAGCCTGGCAACCATGATGTTCTAGCAAGAAGAGGTCAGAGTGAGGAAGCAGAAGGCAGGCTTTCCAAGCACTCAGGCCTGTGTGGTACTGTTGCAGTAGAGAGATGGGTCACCCCACTTGTTTATAGTACAGCAAGAATTCATATTCTTGGGTTTATTTTGTAGTGTTCTTCCAGTGTCTTCTCTAGAAATTCCTACACATTTTGGCTTTTGTTTTGTTCGAATATTTCTTTTTTTTCTCACAATTTTTAAGTCATTCCATTATATTCTTATAACCTTTGGTTTCCTCTATATGAAGTGATCCTTTTTTGATTACAGACAAAAATGAATAATCTGAAGTTGGCCCACACATATATTTTCACACAAAACTCAAATTTTTCTATTTTGTTTGTCTTCATACATTTACCTGCTTAAAGCATAACATCTACTGGTATATCTCTCTTGCTTTCTTAAGGCTTCTTCATGTTAGTATGGTCAGTATTCTGCAGAACCAACGTGTTGCATACCATAACTAAATTCATAGAGCGCCTTGGAAGCCTCAATAATTAGACTTTCCCAGAATCCAGTCTGCTTGTAACCATAGGCAAATCACTTAGCTTTTCTAACTTTAGGTGTTCTTGTTTATAAATAAAGGAAATTTTATATAACTCATTTTTATTTATGTGACATAATATATGTAAATCTCTTAGAACACCAGTACATAATAGTAATTAATTACTTCATAAATGTTTAAGGCTAACTATCATTAATTCTGGTATAAATATTTACATTCATAATCACTTTTTTTAAAAATGGAGTTTTCTTCACAATGCACACCAAGTAGCTTTGGTTCATATTCACATAATTCAAGTAAAGAACAGATTTTCACGGAGCCTTTTGATGAGTTTAATTGGGCTCCAGAGTCCCTTGAAACTTGGTAATGAAATATCAAGATTCTTAGAGATTTTATCTAATTACCATCTGAGACATAATTCAGACAACATTTTCTTTTGTTGATAGCACTGACTTCATTTTATATATTGAATAAAAATTGACCTTGTCCTTTGGTCTATTTCTAAGAAGCCAGTGCTGGTCTGGGTAGACAGTGGTCTCCACTTAGAGATAATTATCTTCTCTGTCTTGTCTACTGACACTTGGGCTTAGAAGTATTTTCTGTAGATATCTCTAAAAACATCATCAAAGTCCCTACTGTAGTAGGAGAAAGTATGAAATGTTTGGTTTCATTCCATCACTGTGCTTCTTACAGTCTGAGGAGTCTTAATTGGCTCAGAGTGAGAGAGTAGCATAATAAGAAAATAATAATTAGCAGTCCAAGATCTGAGTGCAAGTTTTGGGTTTGCTTTAACACTTTAAATGAGAACTCCCACTCTGTAGTTGCACAAAATCTTATTGAAATACCTTACATCTTCTCATTGTTAGTGTAGAGTCCTAGAATTAGCTAGTTTCTCATCTTTTCCCCCTCAGCTATGATGTAGTTGTTTTGGGATTATGAAGACAGGTAGCTAAAGATCTCTGGTTTTGTACTCATGCCAGGATTGTTAGCTGTTTCTTTATATGTGCTTAAACATACCACCTCAGAATTGTATGTGAGTAAATGCATAGTTCCTGATTACTCTTGGTTCTCAATGTCTTTACCTAACTTTCTTCCCTTCATCTGCACAAGCCACATTAGCATTTTTCTGCATGATTTCACTACATTACATTGTTTTGTCAAAAGTTTTTATGTACAATTCACCTGTGTGTTTTTCATTTCTTTCCTTTCTAGAGGACTATATTAGGGGAAACAGTCCTTGATACAACATTTTGTGTCTACCAAGGACTGTGCACATAGTAGGTGCTTATCATATACTTGCTACTTGAATCTGTCTTCCTCAAAACATTGAGTAATACAAAGGAACCTTTAAAAACAGAGTGAAAAGCACTGGTCTGTTTCCTTGTCCAACTCCAGGAGCTCTAATACATGCTGAGAAACACACCTGGAATTGTACATTTGCCCCACACAACTAAGTGAGTTTATGGAAAGATAATTAAATAAAAAGCCCATTGTGTGTTAATTCAGCGTAAACAGTAGGCCCAGAAAATCCCTCTTCTCTTAGACAAGAACCTGGAGTTCATATGCCTTTTGTTGTTTTGAGTTATGATCATTAGCATTAAAATGTGTGATGACATGCACTTGAGGAACTTCATAATAGCAACTAGAAAAGAAAGACACTCTTAAAATTCAGAGAAAAGATGAGCATGAACAGGCTTAGCAAGGGGAGGAAAGCTTATAATGTATAGTGTTTACATATTTCATATTTGTTTATACATCTTAGCTGTCTGTTTCTCATCTACAAGGAAAATGGAAAATCTATAGCTGTAAATATAGAGAAAAGGTCTGCTGTGCAGATTACATGACAGTGACAAGAATTTCACTGGTGCTGCCTATCTCATGCCAAGTGCTAGCTCTGAAGAATGGCATAAAGATCACAGACAGATGGTTCAGAAAGAAAGTTGGGGGTGCTCTAAAGGCACCGTTGTCTGTTGCCACTCTTGTCTAAATTAAGAATTCAGTCTAAGTCTTATAATAATAATGTACAAATGGGAATCAAGTCTTAAGGATTATTTTTTTCCATATTGTTGTATTTCATTGTGGTGTATTGGAAAGTGATCTGGACATTGAGTGAGAAGATGTGATTTGGACCAGACTTAAAAACTCTGTATCCTCAGGCAAGTCCTTTCGTCTTCCCCACCTTTCAAGAAAAGACCATGATGTATCTTTTCAGTTACAGTAAGATTCTGCTTCATGAATAAATAACTGAGATAAGCCATATAGCATTCTGACACTGCTTTACTTAGCTGCTATAAGTACACGGCCTCCAAATAGATTATACCAATAGTCTTTGGCAAACAGTGTGTTAATTAAATAATAATATACAAATATATCCCCTCCACTTTGGGTCACTTTTTTGTTGTCACTGTTATAGACTGTAAACTCAATCAGTTGACATAAATATTTAATTCTACCCAGTAAAAAAGTATTGGCAAATCCTTTGCCATTAAAAATATAAATTTTAATCCCTAATGTTAATATAAAGATATGTCCAAAATCATTTCAGTAAAAAACTCAGAATAGTGTCTGGGTTCTTCATTGTACCTCTTAACCCTTCAAAGCTCAGAATAGGAGCACCCTACAAGGTTGTTTCTGTGGTAGACTGCAGCTCCCTTACTCTGCTGGGACCTTCCTCCATGGAGCAGTGCTGAAAGCAGAGGAGAAATTGGTCCAAGTAAAGTATTTATCTGTTCCTTGGGCTTTATTAATAGTCACAATGTCAAAACTCACACTAAGTATGCCTCTCCATACAGACTGTAGAGAATGAAAACCTTGCCAGTGGTTAAACTTCATAGCTATTACCTTCTGTACCTGTACCTAGAGCAGGCCCTTCCGCAGGGTGTCCTGTTCCTAAGAAAGGGCAGAATGTCTTTAGGCCCTTTCAAAAGATAAGTTGTTCCAGAGCTGAAGGCTTTCCAGGGTTCTGTAGTCTCCTAGCAAGAAAAGGGCCTCAGGAGGTAGGCTAATGAGATCTCGCTAAGGACAGTAATGTACTTGTTAATAGCACCCCAGTTTAACACATGTAAATGTAGAGGATGAAGCATTAGTGAAAGCGCCTAACTATAAGGGTTTAAATTCAACTAGTGTTCAGTTGTGGTAGGCACCTTCACTGGGGAGGTGAAGGCAGGAAGCTCAAGAGCTCATTGTCAGTCTTGACTACACAGTAAGAATACCTTGTCTCAAAATTAAAAAAAAAAAAAAAGCGAGGTAGGGGGAGAAAGTCCAACTCATGTTGTACGTAGTAGGGAAGTGAGGCCCTTTTTCCCCTGAACATTTTGGATGTATCTGACAGGTTCCCATTTACCACATAATGTGGTTCTTGTCGGAGAGTCTAGCTGGCCAGCAGAGCTCTCTGACCTGTCTCTTGCCTTGAGAATTTGAAGAGCCATGAAGGAGTTAACTAGCTCTCGGTTGCATAAAATGCATTTGGTCAAAGCACTGTGTACATCCTGGTGGTTAAAACACCAGGGAGAAGTGAGGAGGTGAAAAACAAGAGGAATGGGGAGCCACTGTTTGAGCGTTTTAGATAGTACCCAGGGAAGGCACAGGAACTCAGGGCAGCACTTGATTAACTAGCTTCTCCTTTCAAGCTTCATGCCCTACATTTTGTAGCATGGCTCTCGTGCCTCTGCTGTTCTTTTTTGATTATCTCAGGGCAGAACTACATGCTCATCTTCTACATGCCCCAAGTCAGCATCACCTCTGCATCCAGAGTGATGTTTTATCCCCTTTGCCTGTTTTCAGTTTCTCAGTGACATTGGAGTTGGAAATTATAGAGTCCTACTCAGCCCACATCCTCGGCCTATACTGTTACAGGACTGTTCCCCTCATATTCTTTTCTCACTCCTGCCATTTTAATGACTCTATGTACCAGGGATTTTCTCTCTAGAGAAAAATGTAGGGACCAAGGCTTGTCATAGCATTTTTGACATGCTTCTGTGCCAACTACTCAACAGTTGATGATCAGTAACACTTTGCTAACTGCTATTTAAAAGTGACCTGGGGAGGGCCTATAATTTGAGAAAATTTGAATCATGTTGTTGTATAAAAATTATTTTGAATTTTAAGTCATGATCTTTTTAGTGTGCCCTCAGGAAGCCGAGGACAGTATCTTTTTTCTGAATTCTGGATATGAAGAAAAGAGCCAACATAAAGACAGAAGCATTTGAGATCCTCCTTCTATTCTACATTATGAACTAGTATTCATCAGCATCTCTTACATACGTTGAGCAGCTGTAAAGCTTCAGAGACAAGAAAAACGTAGCAACCCAGGTGGCTAGAAGGAAGGAAGTGTTGAGGCTGTCTGTGTAGGTTCCACCCACTATTTAGTCTCCACATGAATGGTTCACTCCTTTGCTTATTGGCTTCTGGCTTTGACTGTTACCTCAGTTGACAGAGAGTATGTTTATATCAGCACCAGCCAGGCAGGAGTGAACATTGTGCATGTGCACAGGCATGTAGCCACAGGGATGGAGAATCCCATGGGGACAGCAGGACACGAGGCAGCACCTTACTCCTGCAGAAAAGGAACTACACTGCAGAAGACAGATGCTCAAGATTTGGTAATTTAGGGTTAACTACACTATAAAAACAACATACAGCTTTATCATAAATAGTATAAAGGGAAATATGCCAGCACCGTTCTAAATGTAAGTGTAAAAGACAGTTACACAATTTGACCATACCTCAGTATTATCAGGCAGGCACAGATACGTAGAGAAAAGATACATCAGATCAAGCTAGATAGAAATAAGCCTAACCATGGGATGTTGATACCACTATGATGCATTCCTGTTACAACATTGCAACAATAATCTTTGTATATTGAGAGTAAAACATCCCGAATGATTACCCAGAAAATAGCAGCTGGTACTTTTCTATGAAACATTTAAAAAAAGATTTTATTTTATATGCATGCATGTTTGCCTGCTTGTCTATATGTGCACAACATTCATGCCTGGTAACCATAGACCAGAAGCGGGCATGAGATCCAATGGAATGGGAGTTAAAGAGGGCATTGAGCCACCATATGGTTGGTGGGAACTAAACTCAGGTCCTCTTGCAAGAGTAGCAAGTGTTCTTAACTGTTGAGCCTCCCAAGGCAGTTTTTTGGTTAGTATTTTACTTCCAAGTTTTTCTAATACATAAGCAATATGCTAGTACCATTTTTACATTTAGTAAAAAATGAACATTTCAAATTTATATGAAAGTGAATATTTTAGTAGATTTACCATTTAGTTTAAGATATTTAATAAATGTTCAGTTTGATTACACTTGTCATTTCATAATGACATTTGAACATGATCATTTTAAAACAAATAAATAATTACTGAGCTTTTCAGTTTGGAAAAAAAAAAATCCCAGAGTGAACAGAGAAGATCTTTAGAGTCATGAGTCAACTTTTATACTGAGAATGTAATCATAGGGGGCTCAGCAGTTAAGAGCACTGCCCAGCCTTCCAGAGGGCTCAATTCCCAGCAACATAGCAGCTCACACTGTGCCTGAGTCCCAAGGCATCTGACACCATGTTCTGGCCTCTGCGACATCACACACGCCTGAGATACACACTTATAATGCAGCAAAATAAGCAGACAAATAAACTTTAAGAAAAACCGTGTAATCACAGAATTCCTTTTACTCTGTAAATATCACAATCTAAATATCAAAAATTTTTGTGACCTTTTTAGTTCTAAAAGGGCACAAAAGTATAAAGGGTCATATTAACTGTTTTTGCTCTTATAGAGGTGTAGTTTTACCAGTTACATTAACTTAGGTGCTCTATATTCTCAGAGTTTCAGATCTTAGTAAGTTGTCTCCAAAGCATAAGGACCTGAGTTTGAATCCTTGAATCCATATAAACAAATCAGGACATACTGGTGCTTGCTTCTTGTTCCAGTGAATTGACTAGCAGGATAGCCAGCCAGTGAGAGCTACGCCTAGCAGGGCTGCAGTGGGCAGCAGGAGCAGCATCAGCTGTGGAGAGGTATTGGGACAGCAGAGAAAAGCAGATCCACGAGGCTCCCACTCAGCCAGCCTAGCCTGTTGGATAAATGCCAGGCCAGGGAGAGATGCTGTCTAATTAAGCAAACAAACAAAGTTATAGAGTGCCTGAGGAATGCAAAGACTAGCTTCTCTACACAGAAAGGTGGGAGGTGAAGGAAGAAAAGAGAGGGAACAGTTAACTCACAAATTCTCTGATTTAGGCTTTAACTTACTCAATTTTAATTAAAGTTTGACTATGTTTGGTCTGTGGATAAGATGGAGTGTTTGCAGCTTAGGGACCCACAAACAAACCAAGCATGGCACTGTATACCTATAACTCCTGCTATGCCAGAGCAGAGAACAGAAATCCCCAGCCAAACAGTTCAAGTTCAGTTGGAGACTGTCTCAGTACACTAAGACAGGGAATGAACAAGACACCGGCACCAGACCCTGGCCTCCATATCCACATACTCTTGTGTATACAGAGACACATTTACTATATGCACACAAAATTGGATGATGATTTCTCTTTACCAACCTTTCTTGTTTAAGTTAACTTTACCCTCAGAACAAGCTTGTAACTGAGGACAGAGGATGCCAGTGAGTGTGTGTATGTACACAGCACATTCCTCTGCTGGTGAGGTTGTGTAGACAGCAGTAACTGCAGCTTGTCCCCACCTTCCTTGTGGAGACGATGCTTGTCTACTACAGTCATGTGCTACCTCTCAAATGAAAACAGTATCTGAATGCATACTGGCATCAGCACATACTTTGTCTTTATCAATTCTATAAAAAGTTATGCATTATAACTACTATGTGTATACACTTGCATGATCCTGAGTTAAAAAACTTTATCAAAGCAACATGCTGTTTTATTTATATATGTAAAGGTATTATATGTACCTAAAATTTAAATATTTCTAAATGTTTATTTAACTATATAAATCATTAGGACTGGAAAGAGCTTTGGATCATCCGTAAGTCTTCCTTTCACTAAAAAAGAAAAAGAGTCATCCATGCCTAGGATGTAATTTAAGCAGTAAAATATTAAACCTTCTATCTTGAACAGTTTTCTAGCTTCTCAGCTGTAATAGCTACTTATTTAACTTATTAAGTATTTAGTTTAAAATTGGCTTATCTGCAAGGTCGTAAGTAATCACAGTTTTACATATAAGCAAAAGAATTACAAATTTAGTAAGAATATAAAATTTTTCAGGAAATTCAAACTTAGATTCTATTTCAGTCCATTCCCTTTAATTCCCTCTAAATCTACGCTGTAAATGCTGATTTAGCTGTTGTTCACGTAGCACATATGTGTCACCTCTGACCCAGGTCTCTCTGTAAGCTTGACCCCATTACAGAAACTCATATCAAAATCAGACCCTAGTAGCAAAGTTTCAATTAGCTCAATATAATTATGGTATTGTTACATTTATGTGAACTAATTTAGGATGGAATAAATAGCTTGTTGTGTTTTCTTTTGCTCAGTATGTAATAATTTTCTTTCTTTTTCAGCTTTTTAATTAAATGAAGCCAAATGGGATTTGCGTAAAGTGAGTGTTTACTGTGAAGAGAAGCTGTCCCTGACATTTTACGTTTATTCTTTGTTAATTGTGATACACTAGCTTTTTCTTGTATAATTTTTTTAAACTGTGGATTTTCCTAAAAAAATTAATTCCTAGAAATGGATATGTAACAATCCATAATCCACAATGGACCATCAAAGTGTTCTTCAGTCTTCTCGATGTATGCCACAAGAATGAAATAAATGACAGTGGAACTGTGAATTCATGTTTTAGAACTGTGTTTGCTCATTAGCAAGGAAACCACATGTTAGTACCGAAGCCCATGGAATGTATGTAAAAGAATTACTAGTACTATACAAGGATAGAGCATATGCATGAAATGTGTTGTGTGGACAATATTCCTACTGCAGTTTCACTTATAAAGGACCTGCTCTGTTAAAAAGGTGGTTTGTCATTCTTTCTCACAACTAGATCATGATGAAGATAGGACAAAGAGCTAGATACATGTTAATGTAAATTCAAACCCATAACCTAAAGAAAGGACCTTTCGGGAACCTAAGTCCAACATCCACGACCTCATCGCACTTCCAGTGTAACCAGGCAACAGAACCAGCACATCAGACTGTCACTTACTACTTGTCCTCTTTTTGAAGTTGTTTACAAATTCTAACTTACGAGATCCAACCTAATTTTCTATGACATTCTTCCTTTTGTTTAATGGAAGCGTCTGCTTTATCAAGGCCCTGGTACGTGGATCCATATGAAAGGCTTGTTTTGAAAACACAAATACAGGAGTGTAACTACTATTGCTTTTGTAACCGACCTCAGTTTATATAGCATACCCACAGATATGACAGTATGTATTCCTCACATCTTTTAAATGGACAGGAAGTACAACCCAGCTGAAAAACAAAATATAAGTTGTGCTTATCACCAGGCTTTCAAACTATCAAACCTGTTTAAAAACAGACCAACAAAAAAACCCTATGTACTGCAACTCAGAGATGAATTCAGGAATTTTTTTTTTTGGTTCAGTAAGTTTTATCATGTTTAAAAGCTTGCTAACTAAATTTTATTAATATCTGAATAGCAAAACTGGAATGATTATTTTCTACTGTTAATCCAAGCTATATAGCCACAAACAGAACATAAGTACTTATATTGTACCTATGAATTCCTACAAAGGTAGGAAAGATAGATGTTTAATGGAACATGTTTATCCAGCTGTATTTTAGGGGAATGTGGTCATGACCTTTTGAAAACATGACAATATTCCCTGAAATTATGTAATAATTCAGGGCTATATTAACTTTATCATGCTCTCTGAAGTCTGTTATTAAAGCATAATTTCTTTAGCTCATTTCACAGATTTAATAAGTTCAGTATTGTGATGTATCGTGGAAAAGGTCAGCATAGTTACGTTCGACTCTTATCCCTAGATATCACTTGAATTGTGATTCTGTGCATCTAATATTGGGATCGTCCCAAAACCTAATTGACTCAGAAATTGAGAGAGCGCAAGTAGAATTTGCTGCCAAGTTTTACAAATAACAAATATTTGTTACAATTAAATTTTGTTCCCTATATCTCAAAGTTATCTTCTAGTTAGTATACAGCTAATTAAGTGATACTGACAAATCATATTAAATCCCACTCTAAAGGATACTATGTATTCATAAGCACAGCCAGGTCATCTTAGCCCATGTGACAGAGATTGGGAGACAGGTATTTCCTTATCTTACATTAGTAAGATGTTTTTCAGGGAACATTTTGTAATTTCCTCAATATTAAAAAATAACTCAGTTAATTAGTTTTTTTCAAGGGCTGTAACTCCATTTCTAAGAGAATCCAGTGCTGCTGGCATTCCCAGAACCTGCATTTCTGTGCACAGACATATAACAGAAAAAAATTTTCTTAAACATTATTTAATAATTTCATATCTTAAAATAAAGTTACAGGTGGGGCAAAAGAGATGACTCAGCAGTTAAAGAATTCTTAACTGCTCTTCTAGAGGACCCAGGTTTGGTCCCAAGTGACTACATCAGGTGACTAAGACCCATGGGATTGTGTCAGTTTTAACCTATATTCACTGTATTGAAAGCTTTATTAAAATTAACTATACATTTGACAATCTCCTACTAGAATTTTAAAAACTACTTTTCTCCTGAGACAGAAAAGTTGTGATAGAAAAATTCTCTTTGAAGGAGTTTCGTTTTCTGACATCTGTGGCTTAACTTTTTGCATTTTCCTCAGCACAGGGCTCCCTGTGTTATGTATTCATACAAGTAAGCCCACTACTATGTGCTAACCCTCAATTTCCCATACATATAAAATATCTTATCAGTTATAATTTAAGAGGGTGAATTATAGCCTATCACCAGAGAGCTTAACATATATTCTTGTCTTGATTCCTAAAGATACATGTAGGCATGTCATTGCATTACAATAGAGTATACATTTTATACTTTGTATTTCAAGAAGGTTAGATCCATTAGCCACACCATTTAGGCACAATAGGCAGTTGGAGTTTTAATGTTCTTTGACATCCACATAGCTTCCAGAGTTTCAAATACTAAAACTAGGTACTCTCCTTACTTTTGTAGATACTGTATCACATCAATCATAAATCTAAAAATACTTTCTAATGGTTCAGAAGGGGTGGCATTGTAAGTAGTCACACTTTAAGGCAAAAGTGCACAGCACATACTTAGTCCCCCAGATTCTCCATAAAATTCATGAAGATCTGTTGTTTGTGAATTTTCTTAAATTTTTTGAAACATACATTGGAAGCAATGCAAATGTTTTATCATACAGCCAGAGGATCTATTAGTGATTTTAAAAACAATAAAATACATTCAGAGAATGGTAGGAAAAATGTGCCATTCTTAAATGTTTGCATACTACCCAGTAAATGGCAAATACAGCAAAAGTATGGGTAAGAAACTCCATAGATACCACCCATCCCTTCATAAAAATACTGGAAATTTTGAAAAAACTGCCAGCATCTGTTTTGCTGGAAGTTCAGAAAGTGACTACATGGTTAAATATAGAAAAGGCAAAGTCCCACATCCCTTCATGATAAATGCACTAAAGTCTAAGGATAGAGACTATATATCTCAACAGAATAAAATAAATACACAGCAAGCTCATAGCCTACATGACTTAAGTTGGAGAAAAATGCAAAGCATTTCCACAAACTGATACTGATAAAACTAAGGTATTCATCTTCTTGACTCCTGTTCAGTGTAGCACATGAAGTTTTAGTTTACTAAGACCAAAGAATGGAGATAAGGGAGATAAAAATACAGTAAGCAGTCTTTTGTTTGTTTGCTTTTTTGGTACATGGAATGATTCTGTACAGAAAGATCCTAAATACTACTAGAGAGCCTATACTGCTAATAAACACTTTCAGCGAAGCATCAGGATACAAACTTGAGTCATAGGACATAACTAATCTGTCCTGACCTGTACGTTTCATCCCTACTAGTTAACTTTCATAGTGCTGGAAGGGGCTTTGCACCCTCCTAGAGGAGAAAGTGATTATCAGTCATACCCAGCCGTGAACCATGCAGACTATAATAAAGGCCAGATTGGCAAAACATGAAGACTGCTGAAATAGTAGTGTAAATACCATGGGAGTGTCCAACTGCTTTCTGATTGGATTTAAGGCTCACTCCACAAGATGGAACCCATTCTTGGCATGCTGGGGCCAAGAGTGTGTAACTAGGAAAGTCCTAGGCCCTAAAGGAGATCTTGATATTATGCTAATTGAACTTAGCATTAAACTGACTATGATAATGTATTGTGATACCCATAAATCAATCTATCAACCTTCATTAAAAACCCACAGCTGGTGAAGTGCCAGAGAATAGGAAATTTTGGATTGCTCAGCCCTAATTGGAACATACATATCACAACTGCACTCCTGTTTCAAGCATCACTACAAAAGAGAATACCAAACTATTTTAAAAGCCTGTTGTGTTGGGTGACTACAACAGTGGTTTTTATTTATGTTTGCTTGTCTTTTGTTTTTGGACATAACTGAGCAGTTATAAATATGAACTCACAGGAGTTGTGACAAGATGTACAAAACTTGGAAAATCTCAAGAAACAAAATTCCACCCTGTTGGGGGTAGATTGACACCGAGCTTTACCTTGGCTGAGGAGCTTTTCATAATCAATAGCTGCTAGAAAAGAATCATTTTTCTCTAAGGGTAAATGAGCCACAATACAGTAGATTGCCACAAAACCAGAGTTTTCGTGAAACAAATTCAACTAGATAGGGCTTTTTAGTTTTAGTTTATGTTTCTTCCGTAAGGAAAATACAAGGTTGAGTGGGTAGGTAATGGAAGAGTGGTGGTTTTATCTGTCCAAAATTATGGGGAGAGGGGATATTATCAAAAAACATTGAATTGTTTTCACAAAGAATTGTTAAAATATATTTAGTTTTAACATAATATGCACATTAGGCACTGGTGGTGCATGCCTTTAATCCTAGCACTCAGGAGGCAGGAACAGGCAGATATCTGAGTTTGAGGCCAGCCTGGTCTATAAAGCAAATTCTAGGACAGCCAGGGGTACACAAAGAAATGCTGTCTCATACATCATCATCATCATCATCACAAAAGGAAAACCATTTTATTCACAGAACACTAAAGACACTTGAGAAGAGTATTTGAACACAGGAGGTCAGCAAAAAATCAACCATGTCCAAGTGAACAAAGTTCTAATATTAATAGGAAGAAGAAATAAACTACAAATAAGCCAATCAACCTACAAAGTCATAGGGAATAAATAAAGACTGAATAGTAACTTAAATAGAAATTCTTTAATAGTTGAAAATGTAGACCAAGTAGACTAACATCTGTCTATTGTATTGAAGCTCATATAATTCTCAAAAGAATTTAGAAACAGTGAGAAGTTGATAACATATCAAGCAGGTCATAAGCTAAAATAATGACATAATTATCTAATCTCAAATTATACTCTGGAGTCATAGTGATGAAGGCAGTATGGCCATAGCACAAAAACAGGCCCACAGACAAGTGAAACATAATAGAGGACCTACAAATAAACTCAAAAGCTATGGCCATCCAGCTTATGGCAAAAGTATCAAAAAAAATCTGGAAATAGCTTGTTCAAAAATTGTTGTTGGCTAAATTATATAGCCAACTGAAAAAGAATGAAGTTAGATTCATATCATCAATCAAAAATAAATTCAAATTTGATTGAAGTGCTTAATTTAAAACCTGAAATATTACCAAGATCAAATAAACAACTTAAATAGACCTATAACCCCCCCCCCCAAAATAGAACGAGCCATTAAAAATCTCCAACCAAAAAAAGCTCAGGGACAGTTGGTTTTAGCACAGATTTCTACCAGATTTTCACAAAAGAGCTAGTGTCAGTACTACTCAAATTATTTTTACAAAATAGGAACAAAAGAAACATCAAAATCTTTTTATGAGGCTACCATCACTCTGATGCAGAAGCCACACAATGAATCAATGGAGAAAATTAAAGATCAATTTCCCTCATGAACATAGATGTAAAAGTACTCACTAAAATAATTTAAAACTGAATTGAAAATACATCAAAAAGATTGTCCACCATGATCAAATAGGCTTCATCCCAGAGATGCAGGGATGGTTCAACATGCAAAAATCTGTCAATGTAATCCATCATATAAATAAACTGAAAGAAAAAAAATGATCTCATTAGATGCTGAAAAAGCTTTTGACAAAATCTAACACCTCTTCATGATAACAGTCTCGCCAAGACAGGGTAAGCAAACGTCAATAGTTCCTGCCTCACAAATACATCTGTCAGATATATTGGGCCAGAAGGCTGAAGATGATGCTCCAACATTATAGAGATTTTGGGTGACTATTCAAGTAGCAAACGGTCTTTGTTATCTTCTTATTTGGAAAGCTACTAACCTGCACTCTCAGCATATTCAGGTAATCAAGTTTATTCCTTCTCAAGTCTCTGATGGAGTTAAAGACCAGGTAGCTTAGTTTTACAATGAAGCTTAGCTATTTAGGGGTTAAAATGTTTTTAGGTCTAGATAGATGTTTTAAGTTGTTAATAACAAGATGTGATGGAGACTGATTTACATTCAGAATTTTAGATGCACCAAGATAGGAAAGATGTTTTTTTCAAGGCTGTCAAGTACAAATGGCCAAAACACCAAGAATGTAACCTTTATATAATTCCTGATTTTGTCATGGTTCTTCTTGCTATAGGTAATCTATTGTGTATATGTAGAACAATATAACTGTATATGTAAAATATTTAAAAATTCTTAATAAGATAAGAGTACAAAAAAAAATTGGAGAGATCAGGAATACAAGGGACATACCTAAACATAATAAAGGCAATTTACAGCAAGCCTATAGCCAACATCAAATTAAACAGAAACTCAAGGTAATTCCACTAAACTCAGAAACAGGACAAGACTGTCCATGCTCTCCATATTTATTCAATATAGTACTTGAAATTCTATTTAGAGCAATAAGGCAACTAAAGGAGATAAAAGGGGTACAAATTGGGAAAGAAGTCAAAGAACAGGTATTTGAAGATGATATGATGGTATACATAAGTTACCTGCAGAATTCTACCACAGCACTCCTACAGCTGATAAACACCTTCAATGAAGTGACTGAATACAAGATTAACTCAAAAAAAAAAAAAAAAAAAAAGGAAAGGAAAGGAAAAAAGAAAAATCAGTAGCACTACTATATACAAATGACAAAGCGGCTGAGAAAGAAATGAGGGAAACAGCCTCTTTCACAACAGCTTCAAATAATGTAAAATATTGGAGCAACTCTTTACCAAGCAAATGAAAGACTTATAAGACAAAAACTTCAGTGTCTTTGAAAAAGGAAATTGAAGCTATCAGAAGATAGAAAGACCTTTCATTTCATGGATTGATAGGATCAACATAATAAAAATACCCATCTTACCAAAAGCAATATACAAATTCAATGCAGTTTCCACAAACTACAGCACATTATCTATAGATCTTGAAAGAACAACATTCAACTTCATTTGGAAGATAAAAATCCCAGGATAGCTAAAACAGTCCTGTACAATTAAAAAACAAACAAAAAAAAACAAACAAAAAACAATGCAGAGGTATCACCATCCCTGATTTCAAGCTATACTGCAGAGCCACAGTAATAAACACTTCATTGATATTGACATAAAAATAGGTTGATTAATGGACTCGAATTGAAGAAACAGATGTAAACCCACACAACTATGGACATTCTATTTTTTATAAAGAATTAGAAATTACAATGGAGGAAATCTATCTTCAAGTGGTGCTAGTCAAACTGGATGTTGGTGTATAGAACAAAGCAAATAGATTCATGTCAATCACCCTGTATAAAAAATGAGGTCCAAATGGATCAAAGACCTCAACATAAAACCAGAAACACTGAATCTGGTAGAAGAGAATGTGGGCAATGGCCTTGAACACATTGGTACAGGAGACAACTTTCTAAACAGAGCACCAACTGCTCAAGCACTAAGATCAACAATTAATATGGAACTCCTGAAATTGAAAAGCTTCTGTAAGTCAAAGGATACTATCAATAGGGCAAAATGGCAGCTTACAGAATGGGAAAAGATTTTTAGCAACTCCACATCTGACAGAGAGCTAATATCCAAAATATATACAGAATTCAAGAAACTAAACATCCACAAACTAATCAGTTAAAAAATGGAGGAGTGATATAAACAATTCTCACCAGCAGAATCTCAAGTGGCTGAGAAACAAACAAAGTAGTAAACATTGAGCCCTACTCTGATCTAGCCAATGGACAGGACATTCTCCATACTTATGTGGAGAGTGTGGATTGAATCTGACATGAACTCTGGTGCCCCATATTTGGCTACCTCCCCTTGGTCCGGAGGCCTGATGGTACTCAAAGAAAGAATAAGCAGGCTACCAAGATGAGACTTGATAGCCTATGACCATATAGTGGGGGAAGAGTTCCTCCTCGGTCTTAGACCTAGGGGAGGGGAATAGGGTGAAAGCAGGAGGGGGGGAGAGGAACAGGAGGATACAAGTGATGGGATAACAATTGAATTATAATCTGAATAAATTAATTAAATAAAAAAAGAAAAGAAAAAAAAAAGAAATGTTCAGTATCTTTACCCATCAAGAAAAAGCAAATTGAAACAACTTTGAGATCCCATCTAACCCATTAGAATGGCTAAGATCGAAACAAGTGACAGCTCATGTTGGGGATGATATGGAGCAAGGAGAATTCCTGATTGCTCCTAAGGGTGCACAACTTGTACAGCCACTTTGAAACTCCATATAGAGGTTTCTCAGAAAATTCAGAAAGGATCTACCTCAAGACCCAGCCATACCACCCTTGGATATTCCAAAGGACACTCTGTCCTACAGGGACATGTGCATCAACTATGCTCATAATAGCATTATTTATAATAGCCAGAAATTGAAAACAACCTAGATGTCTTTCAACTGGAAAATGGGCGGGGATAGTGGTACATTTACACAGCAGAGTATTCCTTAACTGTTAAAAAAATTATAATATCATGATCATAAAATTTTCTGGTACATATCAGAATGGCCAAGATCAAAACCTCAAGTGACAGCACATGCTGGCAGGAATGTGAAGAAAGGGGAACACTCCTTCATTGCTGGTGGGAGTGAAAATTTGTACAACCACTTTGGAAATCAATCTGGTGCCTTTCTTAGAATACTGGGAAGAAGGCTACATCAAGACCCAGCTATACCACTCCTTGGAATATATCCAGAAGGTGCTCCACCACACAACAAGAACATATGCTCAACCATGTTCATAGCAGCCTTAATCACAATAGTCAGAACATGGAAACAACCTAAATGTCCCTCAGTCAAAGAATGAATAAAGAAACTGTGGTACATTTACACTATGGAATACTACTCAACTATTAAAAACAAGAAAATCCTGAAATTTGTAGGCAAATGGTTGGAAGTAGAAATTATTATATTGAGTGAGTTAACGCAGACTCAGAAAGACTCACATGATATATGCTCACTTATAATTGGACACTAGCCCAATAGGGATGTCCTCTGAAAGTCTTCACTTACCAGGAGATTGGGATAGATGTGGGGGCCTCCTATTGGGACTCTAGGTGAGAGAAGTATGGGAAAATAGGGAAATAGAAGGATCCCAAGGGTCCTAGAAAACTACAAGAAGAACATCATGATGGGCAGATCTGGACCCAAGAGCGGGGGTCTGCTCAAGCTACTGCACCAACCAAAGACAATACATGCAATAAATACTGAACCCCTACTCAGATCTAGCCAAGGGACAGGACATTATCTACAGCTTTGTGGAGAGTGGGGACTGACTGACATGAACTCTGGTGCCCCATATTTGACTACTTCCCCTTGGTGGGGAGGCCTGGTAGCACTCAGAGAAAGAATAGGAAGGCTACTAAGATGAGACTTGATAGGCTGTGACCATATGACCCTTCTGTCACAGATCTAGGTGATGGGAATACAGTGAAAGAGGGAGGGAGGGAGGAATGGGAGGAAACAAGCAAGGGGATAAAAATTTAAATGTAATCTGAATAAATTAATAGAAAAAGAAAAATAAATAAATTAGCTTTAGAAAAAGAAAGAAAAACTTGAATGCTCACTACAAAATTTAGTGTAATCACAAATAAAGAATAAAGATATATTTATTAATGTTTCAAATGTCAGAGTCTAGTTTTAATTTAATACATTTTACTTATATAATAAATTATCAACTAAAAGAAAGGAAAATTGAAGCTAGATATTTGTTTATATTTTCTCAAAATATATTCAGTTGTCCTGTTCATGTATTTATAATGATTTAATTTATAATTGATTTTCCAATATTCATAATTGTATAAATAATAATAAAATACAAACTTGACTAAAATTTTTTTCTGGTACATGGCTGAAAGTAGAAAAAATAATCATCTTGACTGAGGTAACCCAGACCCACAAGTACAAATATTGTATGTACTCACTTCTAAGTGGATATTATCTGTAAAGTAAAGGATAATCTTACTATAATCTACAGGCACAGAGAGAGTAAGTAACAAAGAGGGCCTGAGAGATAAGGTTCTTCCTGGGAAAGGGAAATAGAATAGATTTCACAGGTGAACTGGAGGTGCTTGTGGATGGGAACTGGAGAGATAAGGTGGGGGTAGAGAGTATTGGGAAAGACAACTGGTATTAAAGATCACTTGGGGGGCATGGTAGACGCCTAGTGCAATGGAAACTCAATGGAATCTAAGAGGGTTACACTAGTGAAGACTCCTACTAATGAAGACAGGGAGCTGGCTCTGGCCATCCTCTGCCACCAGGAAAGGCATCAAATAGAGAGATTGGAACACTAACCCAGCAACAAAACCTCTGACCTACAGTTCATCATGTCTGCAGGATGTGCTTGGATCAAAGCCTAACACAATTGTCATCAAATAGTTCAGAAATACTTCATCCAGTAACTAATGGGAACAGATGCAGAGTCCCACAGCCCAAATTAGGTGAGGCTTGGAGAGGAAGGAGAGGAAGGATCGGAGCAGCCAAAGGGATCAAAGACACCACAAGAACACAGCCCAGAGAATCAGCCGACAAAGACTTAAATGAGTTCATAGAGGTCAGGGAGCCTGTGTGGGTCTAACCAAATCCTCTGCATAAATTGTATGGTTGTGTAGCTTCATATTCCCTGACTTTGAGACCCTTTTCATCCTATTGGGTTACCTCATCCCTCTTTGATATAAGAATATGTGCCTGGTTTTATTGTAGCTTGTTATGCCATGTTTGGTTGAAGTCCTTGGAAAGCCTGCTCTTTCACAAATTGGATTGTTTAACCATAGACTCAAAGTATTAAGAGATAACTTTCAATTAAAAAAAATCTCCATCAATGGTTATTGATAGTTTTGCTGGGTAAAGTAGTCTGGCCTGGCATCTGCGGTGTCTTAGGGTTTGAAGGATCTCTGTCCAGGACCTTCTGGCTTTTATGGTCTCTGCTGAGAAGTCGCATTTGCCATTAAATGTTATTTGGCCCTTTTCCCTTGCAGCTTTTAATATTTTTCTTTGTTTTGCATATTTTGTGTTTTGATTATTATGTGATGGGAAGTTTTTCTTTTCTGGTCTATTCTATTTGGTGTTCTGTAGGCCTCTTGTATGTTTATAGGCATCTCTTTCTTTAGATTGGGCAAGTTTTTTTTTATGATTTTGTTGAGAATATTTTCTGGGCCTTGGAGTCTGATATCTAGCCAATGGATAGGACATTCTCCACAGTTGAGTGGAGAGTCAGATCTGACTTTCACACGAACTCTGGTGCCCCATATTTGACCACGTCCCCTGGATGGGGAGGCCTGGTGGCATTCAGAGGAAGGATAGCAGGCTACCAAGAAGAGGCTTGATACCCTATGAGCATATGCAGGGGGAGGAGGTCTCCCTCAGCACAGTCATAGGGGAGGGGACTAAGAGGAAATGGGAGGGAGGGAGGAATGGGGGCATACAAGGGATGGGATAACCATTGAGATGTAATAAGAATAAATTAATAAAATATAGTTTTGAAAATCTCATGAATTTGGAATTTAAACAAAAATTCCGATAACAAATGATACAACATAGTGAAGAGACATGAGAATAGGGTATTTTGTCAACGTGACTTGAGACAGGGCTAAATATCTAGAATATTTGAAAAACTGAAAAAAAATTAAATATCATAAACCCAATTGCTGATGAAGAAGTAGACTCATAATCTAAATGTCCTGTACTCTGAAGAACATCAGCAAATGGACAATAATAAATAAGTAAATAAATAAAGCAGTAAATAAAGTGTTCTTCATTCTTAGCCATCCAGGAATTGGAAAATTAAACTTCTTTGAGATTCCATCTCACACTAGTCAGAATGACTGTCATTAATTTTAAAAAGATATGCATCTTCTATGAAAATTAATGTGTAGGTGTCCCAAAAGAGAGATAATAGACCACACTCTATCTATACTATTTCTGGGACTACATCCAAATGATTTTATTCTACAACAGAGACGCACATATTTTTATTGTTTCTTTAGGCAATAACAAGGAAATGTAATCATTTTAGACATTCATCAATAGATGCATAGACAAGCAAGTATACATATATTATGGAGCTTTACCTATGAAGGAATGAAATTTGTAAAAAAAAATATTATGGATTTTGGAACAAAATATATCAGGTATATCAAGTGTATTAACCCAAGCTCAGAAATACTGTATGTTCTGTTTCATGTGGACCCTAGCTTCTTATTTTGAAATGTAGATTGTAAAAGTGAGTACGAGTATAGGTTATGAAATTAGAAGGATAATAGAATGCATGATGCCAAAGAGGGAAAAATAACATTAAAACATATAGTTGTCATATCAGAGAATGGACATGGGGAGTGGGGGAGAAATATCAACCAAAAGAAGTAGGAAATTGCCATTATAAACTTTTTACATCATATGATAATTTGAAAATAATTCCAAGTAGGTAAGATATATAGATAATGAATAGACAGGTGGATAGTTGTAAAATAATATTGGGTCTTAAATTGTAATAGGAACATGTAACTTTCTATTAGTTTAATAAGGATATGTCAGTTATAACGATGGAAAATAAAGCAGATATTGTTTTTTAAGATATACACATATAAAACACAAATTCCAGAATAATACAATTAAGTCCCTTCCTAGCAATACTATACTTGAATGTAAATTCATTAAAACCCCAGTGAAAGATATTAGCAAACTGGATTGTCTAACTCTGAACCTCCCATTCTGGCCATGAAAGACTCATTCCTACAAAAATAAAATTAGGTAAAAGTGAGTCAGTGGAAAAAGATACACTGTATAAATGTTAGCTAAGAACATATAATGAAACAAACAGACTGGAAGACAAATATAGCCAATAGATCTTACACATAATTACACAATAATACATCAACAGTAGAATATGCATTTTTCCAAGAGCACTTGAAATATTCCATCATCAATACCATTTTTTTCAACAAATCTTAAATTTTAAAACAATGGAATCATAATTTTTTTCAATAGAAATAGAACAAAACTAAGAACTCATTAATAAGACACTTTGGACATGCTGTGTCCAAACAGACATGCTGTGGTGACACATGTCTTTCATCCTAGCACACAGAGGCAGGAAGATTTCTGTGAGTTGAAGCCTAGCCTGGTCTACATAGGGACTCTTAAGTCAGCCATGGCTATACAGAAAAACCTTGTCTCCAAAAGAAAAGACGGAAAAAAAAATCATATGACCTAAAATGAAACACTTCTCATGCAATGGGTCATAACAAGTCATATTGTAAATGAAATATTTTTGGATGGATTAAAATGAAAATATAGCACAACTCTAGAGTTGCAACAAAGGCAACGCCTGCCATAAAGAATGGAGAAAGAAAGCCCCTATAAGATGCCCTCAGTTCAGGGGGGAAAGGGATATTTGAAGAGACTCCATAGCCAGTCTTAATAAAGATAAAAACTCAACATGCTTGAAACACAAAGAATTCTATTTATGTTTTCAAGGACATCTCTGAACAGCATGCAGCTGACATCGTACTTCAACTACAAAAAATATAAACCAACACAAAGGAGTCTTACCTACTCTATAGATATTCTAAGACAGGAAAAAAAATAGGTTTACAAAGACAGCTGAATTTGATCATTGGATCAAGTTCTATCAGGCTCACTTAACACCCCAAGATGTGAAATTCTAACCTCAATATTTCAGAATATGATTTTATTTGAAAACAGTTGATGGAGTTAAAGCCAGGTAAGATGAGATGATATCAAAGACTAGGCTTCTAGTCCAATATAATTTATAAGAAGACATTTGTGTATGGACAGACATGGAGGACACCTTCAGAAGACAGATATTTGGCAAGATATATCTACACTCCAAGGAATTCCAGGAACTCACCCAAAGACAACTGATGCAATAAATGATTCTTGTAAAGACTTTACACAAAATATGGCCCTTCTAAGAGTTTGACTAATGTGCAGTTTCTACAATATTAAAACTAAATTTCTATTACTTGTACCCATCCACTTTATTTTAGTTACTTTGATACAGAAGATCTAGGAAATAAATGAGCAATCAACTTGACTGAATATTACTGTACAATGTACAAATCATGGTAACAATTATTTACCAAGGAGGTTTTAATCTAAATAACTATAGATACCACTTACCTACCTCCAAAATAACACAATTCATTAACTGTTTCAGAGGATGTGGGGAAATCAGAGCCTTCATATAGTGGGAATGCCAATTCTATCTGATTTGGAAGTAATTCAGTGGTTCCTCAACAGTACTCACATATACTTACCATATGACCTAGCATCCAAATCTATTTCTTGCTTTTTTTCTTTAGGCAAAGGAAAACATGCATAAAATACAGCATTCACAAACACCAGCCACATAGGATAATCCAAATACCCATCTAGTGTTGGAACAAGTATAAGACTCGTCAGCTATTAAGATTGGCATGAGGTAATGATAGAACTTACAGTGTGAATGAAGCTTGAAAACATTGCTAAGTGTAAGAAGTCACATAGAGAAAGCCACATGGTGCAGAGTTTATCCTGTGTAAAATGTGTAGAGTGGGAAATCTGTTATTCTAGTTTCATTTCTGTGGCCTTGATACAATGACTTGAAAAGACAACTTTAAGAGTGGTAGGGTTTGTTTTACCTCATAATCTCAGATTACAGTCCATGGAGCTGGTCACAACACATCACCATCCAGAGCAAAGTGAAATTAATGCATGAATGTTCAGTGTTCAAATAGCCTTCTGTTTTTTAAGGATGTATTTTTTTATGTATATGAGTACATTGTCTTTATGCACACCAGAACATGGCACCAGATCATATTAGAGATGGTTGTGAGCCACCATGTGGTTGCTGGGAACTGAACTCAGGACCTCTGGAAGAGCAGCCATTGTTCTTAAATGCTGAGCCATCTCTCCAGTCCCTCAAATAGCTTTCTCTAGTCATTTACAGTCCAGGGTCCTAAATCAGAGAATGGTGCTACCCACAAAAGGCAGGTTCACCATTTCACCTAACACATTTCACAACCCCTACAGACATGCCTATTGGGTCTGACCCCAGTAATACTGAGACTCCTGTCCTAAGTGATTCCAGGCTGTGCTAAATTGAAAAGTAAAACTACTCCTTTTCACAATTAGACTGGGACTTAACCGGGGATCTTAGAGAAATGGGAAGATGTGAAATAAATGCTTAATCATTTGAGGGTTTCTGTTAAAGAAAAAAAATGTTTTGGAACTAGGTGGTTGTGATTGTTGATAGGCATTAGTAACTTGACTGGATACAGAATCAGGATGAGAATAGCCAGGTGTGTCTGTAAGGCAGTTGCAGAAAGATTTAACTGGGAATACCCAGTTTGAATATGATAAAACCATTCCATGGGCTGGGATCATAAAATTAATAAAAAGCTGAGTGTGAGTATAGCAACACCACACTCACTTCTTGTTCATGGACATGAAGTAACCAACCACGTCAAACTCACACTACCATGTCTTCCTGCCACAATGGATCTTTCAAACCATAACCAAGATAAGTTGTCCCTTGATGCATACTTTGGCCACATCAAGGAAAAAATAACAAATACAGAAAATGAATACTCAGCACTAAGACTGTTGCTGTGATAGATTGGATCATGTGGAAGTGGTTTATAAAAGGGGTGTGGAATCATTTGAAACTTCAGGCTAGAAAAGTCCCAAAATAACATACATGGGAAGTAATGATTCATTGTGGTGTGAGTTTCTTAGATTAGAAGGCTAACAGAGGCACAGACAGTAGAGTCCTGCTGGTCAGGTTTTAGTGAGAACAAGGACTCTATATCAGGACTAGGATAGAGGCCATTAAGTTATATTCCTGCAAAGAACCTGACTGCATCCTACCATTCCCTAAGGATTTGAGTGACTCAATTCCCAACTACTGGAGTAATTTGTTTGGTGGGGGAAATTTTTAGACAGAATAAAATTCAGCCAAGGACAATACAGGCGGTAAACCTTAAACCCCTACCCAGATCTAGCCAATGGACAGAACACTCTCCACAGTAGAGTGGAGAGTGGGATATTACTTTCTCACATACTCTGGTGCCTCAACTTTGACCATGTCCCCTGGAGGGGGAGACCTGGTGGCACTCAGAGGAAGGACAGCAGGTTACCAAGAAGAGACTTGATACCCTATGAACATATACAGGGGGAGGTAATCCCCCTCAGGAACAGTCATAGGGGAGGGGAATAAGGGGAAAATGGGAGGGAGGGAAGAATGGGAGGATACAAGGGATGGGATAACCATTGAGATGTAACAAGAATAAATTAATAAAGTAAAAATTAAAAATAAAATAAAATAAAATAAAAGAGCAGGCTTACTGCTCTTATCCAGACCTGCAATGAAAGAAAGAGAATAACAATGATAAGAAAAATTGTGCCATGAAGTAGATTAATGAATGAGTTTAACATTGCAGTCATGGCAGGTGCTGAGAAAACAGCTATAATTTGTAAAGAGCATAGCACCATCAAATAAAAACCTTGTGTTCTTCACAGGATATGTATTTGAGAAGAGACCGACTTCCTAAACTAAGAGCTATGCTTAAAGGAGTCACTACTTGAAGAAAGTGTTTTCCCAGAATCAGCCTGAAAGGCAAAGGATGCTTATGCAACTGCAGTCTTTAGATCAAGCTATACCTTGAGCTGTCAGTAGAACATGGCAATATTGTTCACATGGTGCTAGCTTTGTGGAATGAAATAATTAGCATAAAGGAAATCAAAGAGTCATGTTCCAGTGTTTGAGAGGCCCATTGAGGCCAGGCAATATATGGCTATATTTACTAAGTTACAGTGGAGATGCTGAAGTTAGAGATATTAGCATCATAGGATATCTGCTGAAGAAGGGGGGAGAGAGAGGAGAGAGACAGGGAGGCAGGGAGGGAGGGAGGGGGAGAGAGAGAGAGAGAGAGAGAGAGAGAGAGAGAGAGAGAGAGAGAGAGAGACAGACAGAGACAGAGACAGAGAGAGACAGAGACAGAGAGAGACAGAGACAGAGACAGAGACGGAGAGACGGAGAGAGAGAGAGAGGGAGAGAGAAGGGAAAAGGGAAGAGGCAAAATGCTAAATAAGACCCTTTGGAACCTAGATAACTCTAGCATGAGCTTCAGATCTCAGTCATGAAGCTGTGTGGCTGGTATCTGTTCACATGGATCTCAGTGTTTGACTCAAGCTTTAAGCACTATGCCTCTGCAGGATTGGGGAGAAGGAGGAGGCACATAGTAAGAGTAGGGTTGGGTGTTCAAACCCCAAAAATCTCATCCTGAGATTGGCAGGAGTAGGGTCACCCCTGTACTCCCCCTCCCCGCCCAGCCCCAGGTCTGCATTTCCCAAGCCTGTGTCCCCAGCCTTACTCCCCACCCCCCACACACACCCAGGGGAGGTCATGTAGCCTGGTGTAGCCAGGTTAAACTTCCTCTCCCCTTATAAGGTCATATCCAGCAGTACTGGATTTCCTTCTCATGAAAATGAGGCAACCCCCTTAGCACCTTGTCCCTGGTCATTGCTGTATATTCATTCCAAAAGCTTCTAACCACACACCAAGGATTAAAGAACCCTTTGTACCCCACAACTAAATGAGCTGTCTCACTGAAGTCTATCTCCCAAGAGTCTGTTGCTGTCATGTTTACAGCTGCCTGGGGTCTCTTGTGTCCCAGGCCTTGCCAGCCTCTCACTTCCTCTCTCAGGATCCATGGTTGTGATGCATGCTGATTCCTCACTGACGGCCAGAGGTAGTTGGAAAAGTGGAGCTTGAACAGCATGTCTCTTTTACTCACAATTGTAATGAGAACGGTTTAGTCTTTACCATTCTATATAGGAAGTATTTACTTTTTTTTAGAACAAATTCCATTTCATTTTGTAAAATAAAAAGTTTATAAAATGTCATCTGATTACAGGAGCTCGAGGGAAGAATTTTTCTTGAATATCAGAAAAACCTTTAGTCTTTAAACTCAGAAAAGACTTTGGGCATTTAACAATATAGAGACTCTTAGAGGCTTAGGAATTTCAAGATGGGCCAAGTGACTTATGAGATGACAAGGTGTCTTTAGGGATAGTAGTGGATTGTTATGTTGTACAGCGGTATGTTTGGGCATTAAATCGATAACTTGTGATGGCTAACCTACGTTGTCAACGTGACTGGATTTAAAGTCACCTTGGAAACAAACATCTGGATGTGTCTAATGAGGAGGATTTCAGAAAGATTTAATAGATCCGGGAAAACTCACTCTAAATGTGAATGACACCATCCAATGGATGTCATCTACTGGCCTGGATAAATGAGAAAATCAACTAAGGATAAATTATTGTACAATGCTTAGCTGCAAATGGGTATCATAATAATTTTGAGTAGTACCTTCCAAAAAGATTGTTTACATCTCCATGGCTTTAAACCTTTCATTATAATATGATAAAGGTAGAGTGGCACAGAACAAAGCAAATGCAAGGTTTTGTATATTATTCTATGCGCTCATTAAAACAGTATCTAGTTTTAATGCTGATGATCTTATCTTTGAAATAAAATAAAGTAACATATTTTCCCTAATATAGGTAGATTTTAAAAATCCAAACAGAGAAAAAACTTACGTGATTTTGTTTGTCCATATTTTTAACCCTCAAAGAGTGATTTTCAAGCAACTTTCTCTTAGGGATATATACGTTTTTAAAGACCTTTTTATTTTTTGGTTCCAGTCTCTAGATGAGGACTATGATAAACTACCTACAGCAAGATGAACCATGACACAATCAGGGATTATATGTGTTACTTTCTTAGTGTTTTTGGCTATTTGTATTTGGCAGCCTTGAAGAAACATCATTCCTATCTTGGTGTGTCTAAAATTCTGAATGTAAATCAATATCGATCATATCTCATCATTATCAACTAAAACATCTATCTAGACCTAAAAACATCTTAACTCCTAAACACTTAAACTTAATTATAAAGCTAAACTATCTGGTCTTCAATCCCATTAGAGACTTGAGAAGGAATAAAACTAATTACCTGAATATACTGGGAGTGCAGGTTAGCAGCTTCACAAATGAGAAGATGACAGAGACAGTTTGCTACCTGAAGAGTCACCCCAAACTCTATATAACATTGGAGAATCATCTTCAGACCTTCTGGCCCAATATATCTGACAGACATATTTGTGAGGCAGAAACTATTAAGGACTTGCTTACCCTGACTTGGCAGTTTGGCCATTGACTCTATCTGCATCCAAGTTTGCCCTTTTATAGGCAAAATTTTATAGGCAGAATATGGTAGAAACAAGGAGATTTTGCCCAGGGTCTTGTTTACCACATTTGAGGCCATCTCCATAAGGAGGTTGCCTGATGCTCATCATACTCTTTGAGGTAGGCTGAATTTTGCCAAGAGTTAACCTGTCTCATTGTCAGTGAATCTTTAAAATAATAACATTTTAAGTGCCATATTCTATATGTCCCTGGGGTTTAAAGACATTATCTAACTATTTTACCTTATCTTTCTATAGACCATATCTATTTTTTGCACCTAAGAGGTTTATTCTTGTGATAAAAATACACTGGTAACAGATATGACCATGATTTGATCAACTAACAATTCACTTGTATAACTTATTTATCCTAAACAGCCTACAATAGCACTTTCAAGTATTGGAAGTAAACCTTGTATTATAATTGAGTTATATGGGAACAATGCCTCATATTAGAGTAGAAATATATATAATGTGCGTGAAGAATAATCTTACATTTGAATTCTACATCACTGTATCTAAAATTGAACTTATTTTGCATCTATATACACAATTCTATACCAGTGAATTAAAATAACCTCGGGAGTGACAAGGCATTAAGTCGAGGAGTAGATTCACTAATCTACTTTTTGTTCTATCTTACTTATATATTTCTATGTTCCCCCTTCTTTCTTTTCAACCGCTATCTGAATTGGTCACTTTCTCTGCCCTGCAATTAGATGCCACTTTCAAACGTGGCTGCTTCCTTCTATAGACTAAACTTATCTTCATTGTTTGGGATTAAAATTGTGTACTAAGAGCATGTTTGCATTCCAATGGATCACATAGATCTAGAAGGTCTTTGGATGTATCCCTTGCCAAAGCAGCCATGTTGCTAGATGAATATTCCTCTAAAGTTGTGATGCCAGTCAGTCAATTTTCAAAATATTTTCTTTTTACCTTTGCTAGTTTCATTTTCAGATACACAAATAATATACAAACAATATATAAATTCATGAAATTTCTTAACAAGACTATCAGAGTATAGTTTGTTCATCTCTTGGAGGAATTAACATAATGTCAATACAGAATAATTAAATTTGAAATAGTAAAAAAAGGAACATATACTATGTTCTTTTTGTTAAATGGTCCTTATGTTCTTCAAAGTATAGAACTCCAACAGTCTGGTGATATCTCTCAGTGGTAGTACAAATACAAAAATCCCTGCAGAGTATTTTATTTCCCTGCCCTGGCCCATATTCAAAGCAGCATGCTCTCACATCAACATTAGGCTTTCCAAATGCGCAGTGACAGAGGAAGCCTGCCACCAACTGCAATCACAACTAATTAGGAAATGCCTCTGCCTCTGCTTATGCCTCCTGATTTACAGAAAGCCCTGATCGATTCCATCCATTATGAGAACCGTTGTTCATTGACTTGGGTGAGAAAGCGTTACCAACATTGATGACCATTTCCCCAGCAGGGATATTCTTCTAGGACTTTAAGATTAAAAAGCAAGGAGGCAAGCTATAAATATTTGGGTTCTAATAATATTGGGTATTGAATAATTGTCACCTGGTAGTCAAGGGAACTTGAATTTAAATCCAACTCAAGGAAGAAAGTTACTTATTTGTTTATAAATACACCGACCCTGTTTAAACCCACTTCAAACTTTTATCACAATCATGGCCAGTCCAGTGAAAGGACTAATAAATAACATTAATGCAGCAACTTTTCTCATCCTTTTAAATCCATTATACTTATATGTGACTGTAATTCTAGAAGCCTAGTGCCACCATTTGGAGTCATTATATGCTCAGATTCTATGCCAAGTTAAGGTAAGTATATATTTTCATATATTTTCAAATGTACCTTTTCTTTATTGAAAGACCTATGAAGAGTTGAGCTATCTTCAGAACTTAACATGTTAGACTGGTATGGTTGTACAAGAACAGTGACTGGAGATGAGTTGCCTAGTCTTCTGATTTTACATTTGAATATCAAATCCAAAGAAATGTTTTGTTCACTGTATTCTAAGGAATTGGTTTGTATTCATACCTGGGGTACATATGAAAGGGTATGTGAGTCTTTAGGGCATTTTCTTGACCAATGCTTAATGTGGAAGGGCCCAGCTCACTGTAGGTAGTATCACCCCTGGCTTGGTATTCCTGGGCGCTATCAGAAAGTTTAACCTAAACCTATCGTATACTCTAGATATTCTATTCCTAGGTATTTTCCCATGAGAAGTGAAATCATACAAGTATATAAAACATAAGCAACTGCCAGCATTATATATAACAGACAAAAATCATGAACAACCCAAACGGTCTATGAGTAGATAGATGAATAAACAATTTTTGATTTATTCATTTATCCATCAGAATGCTAGTGAACATTGTAAAGGGATTCACCATCACTATACACAGGATATAGGAAAAATTTTTAAAGAATTGTGCGAAGACCAAAGAAAAGAAACTGTGAGATTATACGTATATAGGTATAAGCTAGTTGTTATGTCAGCATGACACAAGTCAGGGTAATCTGAAAAAAAGGTCATCCTAACGACAAAATGCCTCCATGCCTGTGGGCAAGACTTTAGGGTATTTTCTTGATCCAATGTGGACGGGCTCAGCTAGTTTTCTGTAGGAGGTACCACCTCTAAGCTCATGGCCCTGGGTGCTATCAGAAATAGGCTGAGTAACCCAATGAGGACCCTCCTTCCATGCTCTCTGCTTTAATTTTTTCTCTGGCATCCTTCAGTGATGGACTTAGAAGTTGTAAAGTGAAATAAGCCCTTTCCTTACCAAGTTGTTTTAGCGTCAGTGTTCTATCACAGCAATAGAAACCCTAAGAAAATAGAGTTCTAGAAAATGTAGTTATTTTTAATAATAGTAAATGAATAAAATTGTGAGAATGGATATAGAGTCTGAAGACAAAAGACATAAGGAAAGGGACATAAAGAAACCATGAGTGACACATGTTAAAACCTCCAATTTATATTTCAAATATGTGCAGAACATGGTAGATCAATTATCCATCTAGAAAGCTGTAAGAAATAAATTTAGTTCTCAACGTACAAAGGAAATAAAAAATAGATATAAAGTTAAGTGATAAACATATTTTTATAAAACATAAAAACAATAAAATAGAAATAGCTGTGTATCTGTTACTTTATATTTTATGATATTTTATTTGGCACATCAAGGAACAACTGTTACAAATAAAAGAGTTACCAAAAAATAACATTTCAGCAATAGATTTTAACACCTCTATCAAATTTTGACAAACTAAGCAAAAAATGAAAAAGTTACAATATTGCATTTCTAGAAAATGTTTTTTAAATGGAACACTTACTTTAAACTGTCTAAAATACAAAGTATCACAAAGAAATAAAACTAAATAAACAGTGAAGCACAAGATACATGGCATAACTTAAAAAATAGTTTCAAATCAGCATAAGACCATTTCATAACTTCATTTTAAAAACAAGTGTTAAATAAAATTAGTGTTTTATGCAAGTTATGACTTATAATACTTTGAGGATGATACATATGGGATTTTTGGAACATAGTTTAGTTCATAACAAAGATCACTTATTTATACTGTTTAATTGAGACAGACCATCTAATGCTATGAAAAGAATGAACAGAAAAGGTAGTAAAAATTGGAAGATTGTAATTAGAAGAAAAACAAAAGCAGCAAGCATCATAATAGCAACAGGGTATATGGGTAATAAAAATCAGTTTTACTAAAACTGTAAATGATGATGCTAATGAGCCCTCAAAATTTTAAATAGTCATGATCAAGAAGTAAAGATTTATCCCTATAATTCAACATGGCTTAATTTAGCAAATATACAAGCCAAGATGAAAAGAAATAAAACCATTATTCTGAGATAAGATCTCACTATGAAGCCCTGGATGTCCTGGAACTTGCTATATAAATCAGGCTGGCCTCTGCCTCCTTAGTGCTGGGATTAAAGGTATGCACCTTAGAACTTATATCTTGGCCATTTATCTTCAATACATTGTACTCTTTGCTAGTTATTGAAAATAATGGAAATTAAATCAAATAACAGATTTTACCAAAACAAAAACCAAAACCCAAAGAGGCTGGAGGATTGCCCAGTGGATTGTGTGCCTGCTCCAGAAACTTAAAGACCTGAGTATGGATCTCCAAAAGCCCATATACAGACCAGGTGTGACAACACTTAGCTTTAGCCCTAGAGCTGGAGGTGGACACATATGAGAAGCCCTGGAACTCTCAGGCCGGCCTACCTGAAAAGGTGAGCTTCAGATTCAGCGCCAAACAGAACAATAACTAAATGAATAATTCCTTCCCAGAATTGCTCTGGTCTTTGTCAAATAGAAATCAGAGAATAAACAGCAATTTCTTATTCTTGGATCAGAACATTGAACACTTTTTAAAAAAATGGTTATTTCCATGTTAATTTTAATTAAAATTGAAATTGGCATTAATACCAAACCAGGTAAAGAAACAACAAAAATAACCAAAACAAACAAAACAAAATGCCTACCAGCCAATAACCCTAATAAACACAGTTATAAAAACACTAATTAAAATATTTGCAAACAACACAGGCATATATAAAAGAGACTACCTATCATGATCAAGTTGGCTTTATCCTTACAGGCAAGAATGACTCAACATAAGCAAATGAATGAATGTAATTAATCATATAAATAGGCATAGAAATTTAAAAATATTACACGAATATCTCAATATATGATGAAAAAATCTTTGAAACATCTAACATGCCTTCAGGATAAGAAGCCTATAGGATTATAAGACAATTTAACCACAATGTAATAAAGGGTGTATATGACAAACTCACAGTAAAGACCAAAATCAAGATTCAGGCAAAGTTTTCAGTCAACCCCATTACTTTTAAGTATAGTACTCTAAGCACTAGCTGAAGCAATAAGGCAAGAAAAGGAAATAAAAGGATGTGAGAAGGAAAAGAAGCAAAATAACCATTGTTTCCATGTGACATTATATGTATGAGAGCCCAAAAATTCTACCAGAAAACTTGTGAAAATGATTAACAATTTTAACCAAGTGCCAGGACACAAATAAACTTGGAAATATCAGCAGCCTTTCTATACATCAACTCCAAACACACTGAAAAGAACATTATGTACATGTTCCCAATTCAAAAAAGCCTAAAAAAAATTTAGGTACAAACCTAAACAAGGAGGTAAATGAACTCTTCAAAATTAATTTCCATATCTGAGGAAAAATATGGTGGAACGACATCCTAGGCTCATGGATTGGTAGATTTAATTTTGTGAAATTAACCACTCTGCCAAAAGCAATTCATACATGTAAGGCATTCCCAGCTAAAATCCACACAACAGTATTCACAGAAATAGAAGAAAACATCCTAAAAATCATGTGGAACCACAAGATGCTTTAATATGCAAAGCAATATTGATTAAAAAGAAATATACTGGAGAGATTAAATTCCAGAGTTTAAGATATATTACAGAGATATACTACTACTACTACTACTACTACTACTACTACTACTACTACTACTACTACTGAAGGAGGAGGAGGGAAGAAAAAGAAGAACATTAATAGCACAAAACAGACACTAAGACCATTAGGACAAAGTAGAAGGCCCAAACTCAAGTACATGCATCTACAAAGACCTGATACTGACAAAGACGCTAAAAACATACAGTGGAGAAAAGAAAGTGTCTGCAGCAAGTGGTACTAGGGAACTGGATAGCTAAGTGTAGAAAGAAATTAGATCGATATCTATTACCATGCACAAAATTTAACCCAAGTCGATCAAAGATTTCAAAGTGAAGCCTCAAATACTGAAGTTTCTGGAAGAATCATGAGCAGTACTCTACGTGATAAAGCTGCATAGTACTCAACTTGCTCAGGTACTGAATGACACCAACAATTGACAAGTGGGGTCTCAGAGAACTAAAGAGTTTCTACACAGATAAGTAAACAGTCAATCAAGTGCAGAAGAATCCCATAGAGTGGGAAAGAATTTCCTTTAGTTACATATTACATAGTGTTAATATCCAGAAAATATATGAATATATTCAAACAAACAAACCTGAAGTGAAAAAAAAAAAACCAAATGACTCAAATATAAAATGAATTGTGAATCTGAGCAGTTCTCATATGTGTTACAAAGTGGCTTAGAAATATCTCCAAAAAATTTATTGTTCCTAGTAATTGGAGAAATGCAAATCAACACAACTTTGAGATTTTATCTTACCTCAGTCAGAAAGGCAATATCATCAAAATAACTGACAGAAAATACTGATATGGAGAAAAGGAAATCTCATTCTCCATTGGTGGGACTATAGACTGATGCGGCCACTATGGAAATCAGTGTGAAAAATTCTCAAACACCTAAAAATAAATCTACCATATGACCCAGTTATGCCATGACTTTGTATATACCCAAGGACTGGACATCTACTTCATACATAATCATTCAGCCATGTTTATTGCTGCTCTACTACAAATAGCTATGAAGTAGAAACAACAAAAATGCCCTTAACCAATGAATGGATAATGAGAATGTGGTACAGCACTACTTGTATTCTACAAAGGACCCACTCACCCCTCTGTGAGAGGCACTCTCTACCTGGAAACAGCTGAATACATAGGCTTAGGAATCACGTTGACCATCATCACTCTCCTACCTGCCCTGCCTTTTAAATTCCCATCTCTACTCACTTACAATTGGTCACTAGACCAACAGTGATATCCCATGAAAGTCTTCACTTAGCCGGAGACTGGTATGGATACTGGGACTTCCTACTGGGACTCTAGGTGAGAGAAGTAAGGAAAAATGGGAAATAGAAGGATCCAGAGGGTCCTAGAAACCTACAAGAAGACCATTAAGGCTGGTGGATCTTGACCCACATGGGTCAGCTCATACTACGGTACCAACCAAGGACAATGCATGCAGTAAACCTAGAACCCCTATCCAGATCTAGCCAATGGACAGCACATTCTCCACAATTGTGTGGAGAGCAGGGACTGACTTGGACATGAACTCTGGTGCTCCCTATAAGACCACTTCCCCTTGGTGGGGAGACCTGGTGACACTCAGAGAAAGAGTAAGCAGGCTACCAGGAAGAAACCTGATAGGCTGTGATCTTCTAGTGGGGGACAAGGTGTCCTTCTGTCACAGACCTAGGGGAGGGGAATAGGATGAAAGAGGGAAGAAATGGGAATGGGAAGACACAAATGAGGGGATAACAAATAAGATGTAATCTGAATAAATTACTTAAATAAATAGAAACTCTAAATTCCCATCTTTTCCCCCAGCTATACAGTGGACTTGCAAGAGTCTCTCTTATCTCTCTAGTCCATTCTCTGGGAAATCCACAGATCCTAGTGCCAGGCTCACCTTTCCTCATTCCTGTGAACCCTCTCATTGACCCACTTCTAGCCTGTCCCTATTCCTTCCAGTCAGCCATAATACATTCTAACCAGCACCCCCAGGGGCCACACTTGCCAGTTCACTCGCGATCGAGCAACCAACAGCAACAACACTCCGAAGATCTAGAGAGGACAATGAAAACAAAGAGATGGGATACACACCCAACAAAGACAAGACCATATACAAATATCCAGAATTATGCTCATCTCAAACCCAGATTCCTAGACGCTGAGCATAAATACAATCAATAACAGCCAGGAAAACATATCTCCATCACACTATAGCAGCTCTACTACAGTAGTTCCTGAGAAATGCAACATAGCTGAAGCACAAGAAAAAGAGTTCAACATAACCTCCATAAGTATGTTCAAGGATCATAAACTGATTATGAATACATTCATTAGTGAAACATATGAAACCCAGTGAAATGAAGTGAGGAAAACCACTGAAAGTAGAAGTGCAATCACACACACACACACACACACACACACACACACACACACACACCAAACAAACAAACAAACAAACACCCAAACTGAGGTAAAAAGAAAAAATGAAAATTTTAGAAAGTCAAACAAACCCTTCAGAAGTAAGTCTTGCTTACAGAGTACGAGAGATAAAAGAGAGAGAGAGAGTGTCTCTGGCATTGAAGTCAAGATAGAAGAAATAGCTACTTTAGTAAAAGAAAATGTTAGATATCAGTAAATCAAAGCACAAAACATCCAGCAACATCTAGATTACCAAGTAAAAACAAAATCTATGAATGATAGGAATAGAAGAAGGAAAAGGAAACCTAAGTCAAAGATTCAGAAAATATTTTTAACAAAACTATAGAAGAAAAATGCTCCTAACATTAAAAAAAGGTTGAAGAACCATACAGAACACAAAATCCTCTGTACAAGAAAAGAAATTCTCTACAACATATAATAAACAAACACTAAAAGTACAGAACAAAGAAAGAATGTCAAAAAGCTGCAAGAGATAAAGACCAAGTAACATATAAAGGGAGACCCTTTAGAATACCTGACTTCTTAGTGAAGACTCTAAAAGCCAGGGGACCATGCACAGATATTCTACAAACTTGAAGAGACAACAGATTCTAGCCCAGACTTTCAATCACAATAGGTAGAGAAAGAAAAACATTCCTTGATAAGACCAAATTTGAACAGTGTTTATTACAATCCATCTCTATAGAAGGTACTACAAGAAAAGCTTCAATCTGAAAAGGTTAAAAGCACATAAGAAAACACATGAGATAAATAATAACTGAGCAGCAAAGCAAATGAAGGGCGAAATCCCAAACCATAACAACAATATAACAGAAACCAACAAACACTACTCATTGATAACCTTCAACACCAATTATTTCAGTCCATCAGTAAAAAGACACAGACCAACAGATTAGACGTGAAAACAGGATCCATCCTCTAAACAGGATCCATACTCTATTTTATCCACTTCCTCCATAACCCCTACATCAAGACCTATCTAAACCTCCTGGGAATATACCCAAAATATGCTTCACCAAACCACAAGGACATTACATCAGTGATATTCAAAAAGCAAACCAAAGAATGCATAAAGAAACTGAGGTACATTTACACAGTGGAATACTACTCAGCTATTAAAAAGAGGACACCATGAAATTTGCAGGCAAATGGGTAGAACTAGAAAAGATCATCTTGAGTGAGGTAACCCAGACCCAGAAAGACACATATGGTATGTACTCACTTAGAAGCGGATATTAGCTATATAGTACAGGATAACCACGCTACAACCCACAGACTCAAAGAAGCTAAGTAACAAGGAGGCTTCATGGTTGGATTTTTGACTCCCACTAAAAAGAGGAAACAAAACAGACACAAGAAGTGGGAGGAGAGAGGGAACTGGGTGAGAGATGGGGTTAAGTGGGGAAGGGGGAAATCAGGTTTTAAGAGTCAGAGGGAATGGAGGGACCAGGAGAACAACACTCTCAGAGTCAACTAAGAATGGTTCACATTAGCTCACAGAGCCTGAGGCAGCAAGCACAGCACCTCCTGGGGTCTACATCAGGTCATCTACATCTATGTTATAGTTATTAGTTTCAGTATTGTCATGGGACTCCTGACTATGAGAATGAATGAGTCTCTCACTCTTGTGCCTGCTCTTAGGGATCTTTTTCCTTCCTTGTTGGGATTCTGTGTCTAATCCTGATGTCATAGTTTTTGCTTCATTTTATTTTATTTATTCATGTTTGGTTGTTATTTCTTAGAAGCCTGCTCTTTTCTAATGAGAGACAGAAAAGGAGTGGATCTGGAGATGAGGAGAGGTAGGGAGGAACTGGGAGGATTAGAGGGAGGAGAAAATAATCAGGATATATTCTATTTTCAATAAAAGAAAAAGGTATCTCATAAAAATTTAAATTATTAAAAATGTTAAAACTACATGATTTTTCTCTCCACCCATGTACCTCATAGTGATTTCTTATGCCACTCAAGAAAGGGAATAAGCATAAAGACCAAAGTTGGGGTCCCCAGAAACTCATGTAACTGCTGGGTGGTCAGACTACCTGTAAGGCAGATACAGGAGATGCTTTTTTAAAATTATTTTATTTTTGTACATATACATTATTAAACATGTATATACAATAGATTACCTATGGCAAGAAGAACTGTGACACAATGAGGAATTATATAAATGTTACATTCTTAGTGTTTTGGCTATTTGTATTTGACAGCCTTGAAGAAGACATCTTCCCTATCTTGGTGCATCTAAATTTCTGAATGTAAATCAGTCTCCATCACATATTGCCATTATTAACTTAGATCACCTATCTAGACCTAAAAACATCTTAACCCCTAAATGAAGCTTAATTGTTTACAGAAGATTCTTAAAGGTGTGGGTTTAACTAACAGACACTGCATGGATGAGTAAGGTGGTGGAGTGGTCAAGTGGAGAATGATTCATGACATCTTTGAACTTCATCTACATTCCAGTACATTTGAGTACACATGCATGCACGCGCGCACACACACACACACACACACACACACACACACACACACACACAGAGAGAGAGAGAGAGAGAGAGAGAGAGAGAGAGAGAGAGAGAGAGAGAGAGAGAAAGGGGGATGGCAGAAATCCACACGTGTACATTTTCAAACCTCCTTTGGCTTGCCTTAGATACTCTGCCCTAACTGCCAATACATCCTGGAATGAGTCTGCCCTTCAATAAACATAAAGCCCCATCTGGTCACCTGAGGAAGAACACATTCCATATGACACCTATATCCAATGACTGTCTAGACTTGGGTGTATAACTAGCATCTAAGCTCGAGCATTTGACACAGCTCCTTTCACAGACTTAATATTTAGAGAATAAGTAATAACATCTCTTGACTGAAAGAAACTAAATGAAATATCTAATACCCCAACCACTTTCTGATTGCATTTAAGACCCATTCCACATGATGAAAGCCATATATGGCTCAAGAACTACAGCTAGATGGGTTAAAGTCCCTAGGGGACTACAAACAACTATTATTCTGCTAAACAGATGTAGCATTAAGCCTATGTCTAATAACTTACTGTTAGACCCATAGATCATTGCACCTCTCAGCCCTCATTAAAGAAACTTCTTTCAGCCGATGATGGTTAATATGGAGATCTGACAACTCATCAAAATGCAGAGGATAAGAGGGTTTGGAGTGCTCAGCCACAAATGGGGTGACTATATTACACCCCTCCCTTCAAGGTGCATGGGTCATCCTAGAAGACTAGAAGACCAGGCAAAAAGATTGTGAGAGCAAAGATGATGAATGATGCAAGGAAACAATGCTTCCTGGATACAATGTGGCAGTTACACATATGGACTCAAAGCAATTGTGACAGCATATGTAAGACCTTTGCAATCTCAAGCCAAGTAAAATCTCATGAGAGGTGGGTGTTACAGTTAGTAAGAGTTGGGTATAAAGTATCACTCCTACCTGAGTTGCTATTGGCATTTGATAGCTTTGGAAAGAAGGATAGTCAGGTTATCATTTTCATCTGTTTTGATATGATCATTGGTATACAGACCACACTCCAGGGCAGGCAACACAGCCATGAGTAGTTGGGGTCCACAAAAAGTATTCTGGGGAGGGGGAGCAAAGCTAAATTGAGTTGTAGAGAGGTGTGGATAGATCTGGGAAAAGTTGAGAGATGAACGTGATCAAAATGTTACATGGACTTCTCTAAGCAATAATAAGATTATATACTTTAAAGTAAAAATAAAATCAAAACATAAGAAAATAAAATCCGAGCAGGAAGAAGAATGATAGAAATTAAATAAACCCTAGAGACAAGAGACGGCTGTTTACATGAAATGACAAAGTCTTAGATGAGTATAAAAAAAGACAAATGAAATTTGAAACAATTAAGAAACATTTCAACTGATAACAGAGGAGTACAAATGTTCATAAAGAAAGCCAGGCAGTGATGGCACATGCCTTTAATGCCAGCACTTGGGAGGCAGAGGCACGTGGATCCCTGTGTGTTCGAGCCTAACCTGGTCAACAAAGTGAGTCCAGGACAGCTAAGGCTACACAGAGAAACTCTGTATCAAACAAACAAACAAACAAACAAAAACCCCAAGAAACTGTTATAAATAGGACTAAGACTCTTACCTCAGTCATAGATCACCTGCTTAGCATGTACCTGGCTCTAGATTCAACTCCCCGTGCTATAAGAAAGAAGAGAGACTTCTGTAATTGAATATCACTGATCTGGCTTGCCTAGAATATCCGTATACATTGTTAGAAACATCCCAACTGATCAATATTGAATTATGAAAAGAATTAGAGATACTGATATATGAGCAATGAATAAAATATTACCAGGAAACACCTGCAGCTCATCAACATATCCAGCAAAATAGCGGATTGCAAAGTTAGCACACTCCTGTATACAAATGACAAATGTATGGGAGAGAACTCATTTGTTGGACTGATATGATAGGAATTTGATATGACAGAACCAGTACTATTCACAGCAGCTTCAAAAACAGTTTTGGCATAAAACTAAGCAAGGAAGCGAAAGTTTTGTACTATAAAAACATTAAGACAATGAAAAAAAGAAATTGAAGAGCATACGAAGAGATGGAAGGACTTCACAGCTCGTGGATTGGTTTGTTTACTATGGTGCAAATGGCTGTTATACAAAATCAATCACCATATTTAAGGTAACAACCCATCATAATTCCATTACAATTCTTGACAGATATAAAAAATATAATGTCACATTTTACATGAAAACACAAGAAGTCCCAGAATAACCAGAAACAATTCAAACTAACATAAAAAATTCTGGAGACATCACCATCCCAGATTTCAAGTTAATCTACAGAGCGAGGGGGACAATCCTTTGCTCATCCTAGCTTCATGCCTGGCTTGGCAGCCAAGGCTATCTTATGCCTAGGACTCATAAAAATCAAGTCAGATCAAATCAAGTCAGATTTCCAGGAAGTGCAGGAAGAGAAAGACAGACTGAGAAGACCTACAAACTGCCATGCCTCCCACAGACCTGTCCTTCAGTGCATGGCATAAGGCAGCCATTTATACCTGCTTGCTGGCACATCACTCAGCGTGGATGGAGGATGTCACCCAGGGGCCCACCAGCTGTTTGGCTAGGCTGCAGTGGAAGCCAACATGATGTGAGAATAGGTGGTGGTGAATTGAGAAAGAAAGGGGAACAGCTTGAGTATTATGAAAAGAGACGAAGCTGGAGACTCGAGGGTGGAGAGGAGTAGCCCGTTAGGAGTGGCCAGCCCTGCCATTGAGGAACATGTCTGAGTCCATGACTACAAAGCAGCAGAGGTTGGTGCTGATGTCCATGGCTCTTATTGGCAGTAGAGAACATGGAGATATCCCCGGTCTGGGCAGCCACCAGTGTACCACCTGGATGTCCAGAGGCTATGCATAACTGGCCCACCTCTCACTGGATGCATAGCTCTGGAGAGAAGGTCCCGATTTTCACTGGTGGAAGCACAGTGGTGTTGATCCTGGTGGGAGAGGGTATCGGGGAGCCAGCCCTGAGGGTATGAATGTGAGGCGATGGCCCCACTTCTCCTCACCATCTCTGGCAGTTGGAAAAAGCTGCCCACAGGGTCATGAGCTTGAGAGAGATATAACTGCCCCCTCACCATCTGCAGCACTCAAGAAAGCAGGTCCTGTACCTCACTTGGGCAGCACAATAGATCTGTCTGTGGTGGAGGGAGCGCAGGTGTGACAGCCTTGTGGGGATGAGCTGGTCCCATCCCACTAGTCCTCCATCATAAGCTGGTCTGGGCAGGGGATGGGACGATGCCCTCCCCTTTTTGCCCTTCACTACCCATGGCAGTTGAGAGAACTGATCCTGAGGTCATGAATCAGCTGGTCCTGTTCGTTGCCTGCTGCAGCACTCAGAACAGCCCTGTACTTCATCTAGGTAGCACTGTAGAGCTAGACCTGGTGAAAGGGGCACAGGTGAGCTGTCTTAAAGAGCAAAGGCTACAGAAGAAACTGACCCCACCACTCATCTGGTGTGAGGTGGTGTAGTGTGGGCATGATGCCCTCCCCCTAACCCCTTGCCACCTTCAGTAGCTGGGAGAGCTAATCCTCGAGTCATGAGAGCAGGAGAGCAAACCCTGTCCCTCTCAATGGTTGTAGCACTTGGAAGAGTGAGCCATGCTCTTCGCCCAGTCAATACAGTGGAGTTGGCCCTGTTGGTGAAGGCCTTGGTCATTGGCTGGGCAGCACAGTGGATCTGGCTCTGCAGGCACGGGTGTGAGTGAGCTGGGCCCAAAGGCATGACAAAGTACATGTTCCATGATGTGATGTTTTCTATGGTTTGTTTGTTTGTTTTTGCTTTTGTGGGTTTTATTTTGGGGAGGTGTGAATGGCAAATATGAGGGAACAGGGAGATGAGCTGGTCTAGGGTGCATGATGTGAAACTTAGAAAGAATCAATAAAAAGTTAAAACTACACTTTACCATTCCAAAAGATGAGGAATAAGGGCACAGTGAGGTCATACTTTCTCTCAGCAGGGAAAATATGAAATCCTATAGTTCCAATTCAATGACTGAGACTTTAGTACTAAAGAGCTCAGATTAAATAAATTAACAATATAAATTTAAATAAAAATAGTAGCCTTTTTAGAGGCTAAGAGTAGACTTTCTGAAAATAGATATTAAGAAAATACCTTTTAAATATGACATTAAAAATAAATATTATTAGTAAATTTCACTAAGGAGATAAGTGATATGTATACTGATAACAATAAAAGACTGGGAAGAAATGTAAATAAAATATAATTAGAAAGATAGCATGTGTTTATAGACTGGAGGAATTCATCTTTTTATTTTTCCCATAGCATGCAAGGGACCTTTGTTATATGCAGGGACAATGTAATTTGTATAAAAATTTCAGTATTATTTTTCACACAAGTATAGAAAACTGTTCTAAGATTTGAACAAAAACAGTAGATTTGAACAGCACAGATGTTGTCCGCACAGATGTTATCCGCATAACTGTTGTCCACACTGCTGTTATCTGCACTACTGTTGTCCGCATAGTTGTTGTCCGCACGGCTGTTGTCCGCACAACTGTTGTCCGCAATGCTGTTATCCGCATGGCTGTTGTCCGTACGGCTGTTGTCTGCACAGCTGTTATCCGCACAAATATTGTCTGCAGAGCTGTTGTTCGCACGGCTGTTGTCCGTACAGCTTTTATCTGCACAGATGTTATCTGCACAAACGTTGTCCGCAGAGCTGTTGTCCGCACAGCTGTTATCCGTCTAATGAAAATCACAGTAGATGATGGTTTTATCTGTGTACCTGTCAGTAGATTATCATTGGTATTATTTCCTGTAATGTTTATGTCAGCCTTATGATAAAATATATAGGTTAAATACAAAAATTGAAGAATTTTATGATGCCAGTGAAAACAGTTCTGAGGGAAAAAATTCAATATCAATCCCTGTTGTATTTATTCCTCAAGTATCAAATTAAATTTTACCTCTGTGATATATATTTCCAAAAATAAACATAGAATCTGATGGTTTTGCCTCCCAAGAGCAGTTCCCTATATTGGATTTTAACAAATAACTAAATCAATCAGAACAAAGAACTTATTATTAGATTGTTCATTGCTCTTCAGCATCCTATTCCCATGGTTAGTATTAAATATATGTCACTTTATGCATAGCAATCATGTGCTGATCATTCTGAAAAGCTGTTCAAAATGATACATGGTTGAGAAAACAGTGTGTTTTACCTGATGAAGACATTAGACAGGTCGTATGTGCAGGAAAAATACTTCACACAAAAATGCATATGATTTTTATAATTTCATGCATCAGTTATAAATAATATTAGAAATAAAGTTAATAAACTGTATTCATCTAAGTATTCTTTACCTTTAAAGAAGTAATGTGTGCCAGGCTGAAATTCAAGCAAAGAATGTCATCCTTTTGTCATACCTGGCAAATTATGGCTACTCAGGTGCTCCTAATCATCTATAAATATAGACTAATTCAGAAATGAAATATTTCCAAGCCTGCTGACTGTTTTGGCCTACCCTGACTGCCTGCTGACCTTGCCTCTCCACCTTCAAAAGGTCATCAGGTTTTTAACAGACTATGATTATGGGGATTTTTAAAAACCTGCCAAGAATATCTGGGAGAAAATTCTCTGGGTGAAGGGCATATTTGATCTTCGTTACTATCAATCATGATAGCTTTAACATTACACTACCTGTATCCATTCAGGCTGGAATTCCTCCAGATTATCACTCATGAGTGGTAGAGACATGGATGAGGAGTTCTAGTGAGTAAGCAGTTTATTTTTCTCACATGCCTGCCATTTAATCAGTCTTTTATATCAGAGAGATGGTTCCAAGATTCTGGCACTCAGAAACCAGAGCCTAAGGAAGTGGGGTTGATGGCCATAAGGGAGATGAGTACCTTTTAGGCTGAATAGGTCCATTGTAAGCCACTCTCCCCATGATGACGGTGGGAGCTCAAGAGAAATTATTGTTGCTGCTTCCACAGTCCTCAGCCATTCTGGGTGTAAGATGAGTCTCCTTGGCAGGTGTTAGATTATTAGGGAAATTAAGCAGATGGCTTTGGCAAGCTGCACCTCCCTTTCCCTGTGTTGCCAGGAATTCCAGCCCTCCAGCTCAGCCTCACATATGTTTGTTTAAAAAGCTCCTGCCATTCAAGGAAATGGAATCAGTGTCATCTTTTGAGCACGCCTGGAACCATGAACAAATGGGATCATCCTCGTGTCTCAGAATGTTAAGCAAAACCCTTCTTTGTTTTTGTCACACATAGTGTGACAGTGGATTCCACTGAGGTAGCTCATGTCACCATCTCAGAGGAAGAAAGTGTGTCTACCAGACGCTGTCTGTGGTGTTCAGTATACTGTAAAAATGGATCTGAAAACCTATGTCATTCCACAAGGGAGAGCAGCCAAGCCTTACATCCTTGCATAAGGAAACGGAAAATAGTAGTTCCAAGAATGGTTCTTCATATGTTTGAAGCCCAGTCCATTTTCCTAACATTAGGTCTGTCTTTTAACTATTAGTTTATTTATTTTATCAGCCAATAAGTCTTAAGAGACAGTTTACAAATCTGACAAGATCTCACACAGATGTTCAATTGAGGCCATTAATGTAATAAAGCTGTGAGATAGGAACTAGAAACACTGTAATCATTCAAACCATGCCAACATTAGTAAAGACTATTGGTAGCTACATGCATCCATTATCTTTCTATTGACAGGGGCAGTAGCTAAAATGATTTATTTTACATCTCTTACAGTGGTCAATATACGTATATTTTAGCAATGAGATATTTTGAACATATACCATGAAATAAGCACTACAGAATGCATTAGGGCTACCTTAAGAAACATAACAGACCAGAGCCTCTGCTTTTAATGTACTTAACAGTAAAAGGGAAAAAAGAAAAGGGGTGGCAAGAAGAGTTAAAAAGGAAAATGTCCTGCTGCCTCTGAGCATATGAGCACCCAGAACCTGGAAAGGAGAACTGGTAAACTTCCTTGGCCTTTGTTGATAGATCACTGGGAAAAGCCAGAGGATAGGTATCTTCATAGAAACCTAAACTTGAAGGGAAAATATGTAGTTCCCAGTGGGGAAGAAAAGAAGTCAGACGCAGAATGACTGGAGGCATGGTTGAGGTTCATACCAGCAAGGATCCTGAAAACCTTCAAGACATCACTACTGAGCAATTTATTGAGCTATGAGAGGCTTTTCTTTTGGTGGGGTTAGGTTTTTTTTTTTTTTAGACAGGGTTCTTCTGTGTAGCTTTGGCTGTCCTGGACTCGCTTTGTAAATGAGGCTGGCCTCAAACACAGAGACCCGCCTGCTTCTGCCTCCTAAGTGCCCAGCTGCTACTAGAGGCATTTAAACAGAGACTAGAACAGTTATATTTGTGTCTTTAATTTATTGTTACAATTATTGATGTATATAACTATACATATTAGTGGGTTTCACTGTGACATTTTCATACATGCATGTATCATGCTTTGGTCATACCTACCCTCTCCACTATTCTGTTTTGGCCTCTCTTTCCTTTCTATTCCTCTGAGCCTTCCCTAGCATTCCACTTCCTATTTCACTTAGTCTTTAAAACATTATTCCAGCTTCACTATGAGCTAAACTGTGCAATACTTACCTTTCACATCTGCAATATCATGCTTAGTATAACATTCTCTATGTCAACATTAAAATATATGAGTCTATGGAGGCCAGTCTCCATCTGGCTTCTCTCTCTCTCTCTCTCTCTCTCTCTCTCTCTCTCTCTCTCACACACACACACACACACACACACACACACACACACACACACACACGGACTGTCCATTAGGAATATTTTCCATTTTAAAACAGTGCTCTTATAATCATGTAGAGAACAGAGTATGTAAGAGCAGACATGGAAAAAGTTTCAGTTCCTGGCAGAGATTGATAAAATAAACATTTCACTTTATAGTAATGCTCACAATTTTCTTCGAATAAATATCCTATAAAAGTTACTAGTTCACCCTTACCATTCATCTGTCCTATTTTTTTTTTTTTGCCTATTCCATGATAGATATATCATGGTAGATATATCAGTGTACCTTTTTAAAGCAGCAGTAAATTTCAAAGATGACATATGAATTGGATAGTCATAGTCAGTAAATATGGTCATAGTCACTTAAATACAGATATAATAATTTGCCTGTAAGAATACATGTATAAAGACAAATAGTACAAATCCTATTACTGATGCACAAATGCAGTGGTAGAAAGTAGCCTTTGAATGTTTCCAGCACGTTGGTGGGTGTACATGCCCATGTCTGGCTGGCATTGATGTAAGTGCAAACTCAGGAAGAGTCATCCAGCCCAACTCCTATTGGCAAGGTAGAACTAGAGAGTCCACTATTTTTGTTTGTTTATTTGTTTGTTTTCTCGAGACAGGGTTTCTCTGTGTAATAGCTCTGGCTTTCCTGGAACTCTCTTTGTAGACCCAGCTAGCCTTGAACTCACAGAGATTCACCTGCCTCTGCCTCCTGTGTGCTAGGATTAAAAGCATGCACCACCACACCTGGCTGGGAATCTACTATTTTAAGGAGGGTTCTTCTCTTACAGGTCAGCTCTTTAGCTATTTTATGATTTCCACCAATACATTTCACTGAATTCTTAACACTGGACTATAAAACCATTTCATTTCTTATACATAGGAAAATAACTGAAGACAAAAATAATGGAGCCAATCTGAGCTATGCCTTTCACTTTTAAAAAGATTCTGCACTTGGCTACTTTGACATGTTCATATAAGGGTATAGGTCTTTTGCTGTTTTTGGTTGTTCAGTTTTATTTAGATAAAGTTTCACACTGTAGCCCAGGCTAGTCTTAAAGTCATGGCTCCTGCATTAGCCTTCAAAGTACAAGGATTGCAGGTCTAAACCAGTATACCTGGCTTCTAATGTGTCATTTTATCAGTACAACAGGAAAAGGATGAATCCATCACTCTCCTTCTCTAGTTTCCCCCGAATAGCAAATGGATCCATTCTCATCACTCATGTCACCAACCTCCATCATCTTCCTTTTCTCCAGTGAGAAAACTCACCCATAAAGTGAGAAATTAAATAGTGAACTGTCCATATGACTCCCCATACCCTTTCTCAAATATAAAAGACTATGGACCCAACCCAGCCTGACTGAATTTGCTGATTACATGGCAGAAGGATATAGGAGCAAGTTAGGGGGATGTGGTACTTTGCTTCCACGTTTTTTTTCTTTCCTGTAGCCTTTGTTAACCATAACAGTCGTGGGTTGCGAATCTCTGTGTGTACTCACAAACACACTGTAGGCTGAGACTGCCAGGCACATCCTCGACACACCTGGGGAAGTTACTCCATGGGGTAAAGCCTATTAGTTTCTAATCCCAGTCCTTTAGGACACATCCTAATTGACTGCACATATTTCAGGCTTGGTTTCCACAATCAGTGCTTGATTTATTCTTTTTCTAGGGATACTGTCATTGGGCCAGGGTAGATTTACCAGGCTGTTTCTGAGTGTGGGTTGTTACCTTTTGTAATAAATTGTTGTCCAACTTGCCATTCACTCCACAGATAGTGAAGAGACTTCTGGGATGGAAAAAATCGACCAGTGGGTCTGGAGGAGCAGGTGGCAGAGAACAGAATGAACAGGCCTTAAAGTGGTGTGAGAAAGAGCAGTGAAAAGGTTAAAGAAAATGGGATGGTTAGATGATCTTGAGGAAGCACTAACCACTCAGAACTGCAATATGAAACGTTCTTATCAAGCACTTCCTCAGAAATTTGGCAACTGAATACACCTAATATGGTAGATCAGTGGGATACAACAGACTTTATGCTTCTCTGACCATGTCACGTGATGACCGTCTTTAGCTTTTACAGGAGAAAGGCTTGATAATTGTTACGTATTGCCAGTCATTGCCAGTGACTGGCTGGACCTTCATAGTCCTTATGAGCTCACAGCAATAGAAAACTTAGAATATACTTTTAGTCTGAAAAAAGAATGAAGTATGTATAAATCCTTACTGCTTCCAGAGAGTTGAGATGCTAGTTTTGCCTGCAGTATTAACGCCTTAGCACACTGGGATTTTAACAGGACTGCCATCTCCGGATGAATATACTCACTCCATCCTGGAAAACACTAATTTCCCAGCAGGAATTGAGCTTCAGGGTAATTACATCCCAGAAATGCCACCATCCGGATATATTGGTGAAGACAAAGAAACAAGTGATCAACAACTGAAGCAAAGTAGGGACACAGGCTCTCCAGCTGTGCTGTCTCCTACTCTCTGTCTGTGTCTGTCTCTGTCTCTTTGTCTCTCTCTGACTCTCTAACCCCCCCTCTCCTGTTAATCAGAGATTGGATTTGCAGCCAGTTACTCAGAACCTGCATTTTGGTGTTCAGTTGCCTATGTTGAACTAAACAACTGAACTGGCATTGTAGAGCGACCTTCCATGTGTCATAGCCTTTGCTCTCTGTAGATGACTTTACAGGTCCATGCGCTTCAGAGAGGTTCTGTTTAGGTGTGCTCCCCATAATTAACTGACATGGCACTGTAAATCTTACAATAAGGCACATAGGAAGGGAAGCATACTTGCATAACATAGGTGGGGAAGTCTTTGCTGAGTACCCAAGTGACAGTGCAAACTTTGTGCAGAGTCACCACTGTAATCAAGGATATGGTTGGCACCCTGCAACAGAGTATGAAATTCTACCAGGCTGTAACCTGAAGATCTTCAACAACCAAAAATTTGCTACTCATCTGGCTCAGTCTGTGACCTAGGATTTTGAAGCCACTTATCAGCTGACTCAAATGTGCATCGTAAGAATGAGTTTTGTGAAGAGGTGGGGGGCAGGATATCTGAGGTAGACAGTAACAAGTACTCCTTACTGGATCTTCATCTAAATAGCCCTGGAAAAAGTATCAATCAGATGGGCTCCCCTTCGGTGAGCTGCCCAAGTATGTCTTAGAGTCAGTCCATCACCAATGGAGCCAATCAAAAGCCTTCAAGTACCTCCTCTTCCATCGTAGCATTTGTGCATTATCCTATGGACCATTTGCTATCCCAAAATTCAAGAGTAAAAACAGTCCTTGAGGTCTTATCACTTAAAGCATCTTGTGGAATCAGTTTCCTATATTTCTAATTAGAAACACCCAGGGTGCAAATACCTGCCAGAGCTACTCATAAATACTGTGTCTAAAGAGAGCTCCCTTGTGTCCATTCCCCGTGTGTGTGCTGTCACGCTGCTTGGGAGAAAAATGGGAGTCTCCACTTTGCATTGCAGCATAGCTTCTGCGGGGAACATGGTACCCCTAGAAAGACACCATTACTTGCACTTGTGGGTCCCAGGTATTATCTTAGGGCTTCTCATGTGGCCTCTTAACTGGCAAAAGGCACTAACACTTTCACTTCAGTTTCTAAAATGTCATCAACTCTTGTCTGGAGAGTTTGTGTGAGTTCATCAGCCCTCTCATCCTCTCCGTTCATTTTAAGCTGAATGGCATTTGTTTGCCAGAAATTATCACTACAGCACAGCCATAATACAACATGGAATGATAGAAACAGTGGTAAATATCGCCCAGCATGCAAGAAAAGGGTCAGAAGGATCTGCAGATTATCTTTCAGCACTGGATTCAGGCAATACCCTAATCAATAGCTCTCAGGAACCACAAGCCTAGCTTGGAGTAACAGCCCATGCAGCAGAATTGTAGGTGAACATGTTATGGTGTTATAGTTTCAATAGGGCAGACTTGGCTGGGTAGTTAATTATAGTAGTTTCACTAAAAAGCAGGGTCTTGCTGTATAGCTCCATCTCAACACTGTAATTTGTAGCTGTGAACCATTGCCCCTACTTGATTTCAACAAGAGATATCTTGAATCTGCTGGCCTGCAGTTTTCTACGTGACACGTCAAATGTTGAGGCTGCAGAGGACAGTATATGAGTCAGTAAAATTCTAACAATGTTCCCCAAAGATTTACTATCCAGTTCACAGAGACTGGCCGTGAGTTATTAATACAGATTAGAGTGAATGGCCCTCATTTTCTTCAGGACCACCATGAATGGTTAGCCTTAGTAACTGAAAAGATGCATGCTACTTGGATTCAAATCAGCAAACCCATTAGTGTACATGGTCTGGGCATGGATGCGTCCTCAGTTCCGAATTGAAAACTCCACAGTGAGGGAGATAACAAGATGACAAAACTCATGAGAAGAACTTCTGTATGAAAACAATTTGCCTTCACCAGAGGTTCAATATAGCAAAGCTGTTGGTCATTAAAAGCAGATATTAGGGTATGACACTCTAAAACAGACAGAGGCTGCTGGCTCTGGCCTTATTCAAAAGGTGCTGATTGATGGATTAGCTGTATAAAGGGTTAAGCATAGTATGCGATCAGTGCCTGTTCCCTAAAGAGCCCAATCAGCCCCCAGTTCCTCAAGTGTCCAGTAGGTGTGTTAGACTTGGAGACTCTGCAGTTTTTTTCAACTGTGAGGCAACACTGCAAATACACAGACAGTTCAAAGATACTACTTCATCAGAAACTGTCTGCATTTTCTCAGGGTTTGCAAGTCACCCCTGATGGGAAAAGTGTGTGTTAATACTGCAGGCAGTAAGTATACTAATCATGAATGTTCTGAATGAGAATATCATGGATATAGGAAAAACTTGGGAAGTTAAAAATAGAAGCACTCATGATAAACCCTGACTCAAATAGAGGGGAGGTTCAGGCTACCCTGGGACAGCACTAACAGCATAAGTGGAAGCCCTTACCGTGTAAATGAGAAGTAGTCAGGATCCTTTGGTATGGTAAAATAGTCATGGCTAGTGCATAAGACCACACACAAAGGGCTATCAATCTGTTCAGTGTATTCAGTAACACACAACGCCTGTAATTGGCCAGGTTCTGGGAGCAGTAACTGACTGGAATTGGTGACTGAATTTACTGTGAACCCACAGCTCTTGTTAGCTTTCCCCCTTCTAACTAGAGCAGGCTTCTGTATTGAGCTACTGCATCTCTTACCACACGCCCTGCCTCAAACGCTTCATTAAGGAAGTGGTTCTGCTTTCTTGTCTAAGTTGCTATGCCAGATATTTCATGCCTTAGGGAGGAGACGGATGCAAGATTAAGAACACTTTCTATACCTCATTAGATGTTCTCTATACCCAGCACTTCCTAGACAAGAAAGACAAGAGCGTCTTGCCTTGCCACCAAGGGAATATAATCATGTAATACATTAATGTCTCCCATACCTTTAGACTTGGAAGCACCTACAAAAGAACACTGGACAGCCTGGCAGGTCACATTTGCTTCTTATTTCCACTGTGAACATGTCCCACCGCCCATTAGCTGAATCCAGGCACATTTTTCTGCCATAGATCTGCAGAGGACAATGCCATGGAAGTCTGAGATCTCTTCTTTTACGATTTTTAAACATTCTCTAAATGTAAATATGCATCCTCATTTCAAGATGAAGACGGAGACACTTTAACTCCACAGCTATAGTCATAGCCCTTGGGGATGTGCACGCAGGAGAATCCAGAGTTCAATGGCGTTCCTAGCTACAGAGGTATTTTAGTCTAGCCTGAGTTCCATGAGACCTCCCATCATAAAAAGATAAAAGAAGGACAGACAGACATTGTACGTTGCCTGCTTTGTGATCTCCTTCCCCTGGTGAGGCTGCCTTGCCAGGCCACAGGAGAAGAGGATGTGCTCAGTCCCGATGCAACTTAATGAGCCAGAATGGATTGCTGAGGGGCGGGGGGGGGGGTCTCAGAACAAGGTTGCGGGGGGTGGGGGGGAGAGGGAGAGAGAACTAGGAGGAGAGGAGGGAGGGGTATGATTGGGATGTAAAGCAAATAAACAAACAAACAAACACTGTGGGTTCTACACTGTTAGAAGGGAAAAGAATACTATAGTTAGAACACGAAATGTTGTCTATAGACTCACATGTGGTTCCTAGTGACTAGTTCTAATTTAGGACCAAGTAAAAGCATTTGGACATGGGTCATAGCTGGTAGAAGGAGAGCCGTAGCCAATAGGGGTGAGTTGTATGGGTTACAGCCTGGCCCCGGTTCTGCCCAAATCCCTGCTTCCTGGTAGGTGCCTGGAACACATAACCACTTCACTCATTTATCTTGGTGCTGCCTCCTGTCATGACAACATCATTATGATAGATTGCATTTCCTCAGTCTGTGATCCCAAGTAGGTCTTTCCTCCTTTAAGTTGCTTCGTGTCAGGTATTTATTCTCCGCGGTGAGAAAAGTAACCAATAAGGGATCAGGGGGAGAAGGTACCATGGAGACCCTTGAGCTATGAATCAATAAGTTCATGTGCTACAGACTTCGATTTATGGACTTATATGTCACTAAAGAAATATTTTCCCCTGCTTTGGAGCATTGCAACAGTCAGGAATATCCCAGACTTAATTCAGATTTGCTTGGAATGAGATCTCACCCTACTGCCTTCTTCTATACCAGAGAAAACGTTTCATGTTGTAAAAGTGTACTAAGTACCCTGGAAGCTTGGTGCTAAGTACTTCATGAGCTTTAATTCTTCCAAAATAGATTTACTGCATTGCCATTTAAAGGGTGGGTAGGACGGGGAAGAGTAACAGGAAAAGAAGATCTGTGTCCTTGAGCTGCAGCATTTTAAGTCAGGTCCCTGTGACCCAGAATCTACAGGTGTGTAGGTACATGTAGCCACCAGACTTCAAGTTCTCCCCAAACCCCATTGGCTACCAAATGAGAGGTCAGTTATGGCATATCCTTGTGACAGCATGGTCTGGTACTTTGTATTTGTTAGTTTATTACTCCCCAAGATTCTTACTGTTTATGAGCAGATTATCACATACTCAAAGTATTGCTTATAAACCTTGCCTCCCTGTTTGACTAATAAAAGGCCTATACCTGGGTAGGGCACAAGGAAGGGTGGAGTGTAGATTTGAGGGCTTTGGGGACAGAAAGATCTTGGGTAGGAGGAGAGAGGTACTGGGGGAGGGGGGAGAAACAAGGAGCAGAATCACCATGGAATGGAAAGGAACCACGTGGTCCAGGAGGAGGAACTCTGACGTTTCACATGGAAAGAAGTGGCCCAGATGAACAACATACATGCATATTTTTTTTGGATTTGGATGATGAAATATCCCAGATAGAAACGTTTAAGGCAGATGGTATGGGATGGGGGCTCGGAGATAATGAAAGGTATTTTAGTGGGTTAATATCTGCCCATCCCCAGGCAAAATACAGCTTACTCTAAATTACAACAGGTGTTTGTGTTTCTTTTATTGATTATGACAGCATGTTAGACAATACTGCCATGATAATTATAGGCAATTTAATAATAAAGATTATTAGATATTTTTATATTTTATACAACATATTCTGCAGAAAAGCTAAGTCTAGTGTTGCTCATTTTTCTAATATACAGGATCATCTGGTCTGTGGGGAGCCATGTTAAAACATCAGCCATGCTAGAAATCTTGTGCTTAGGCTGCATGCTTTGACCTTCTAGCTGTTGACCTTTGCTGAAGGAGATTTTGTGTTTAGGCTATCTTTGGATTGCTTACCTTCAAAAGAAATTAAGGAGTCCTTACAGGAAACTACTCAGAAGAGTAAGGAAGTCCTTAAAGGAAACTACTTAGAAGAGTAAGGAAGTTCTTACAGGGAACTACTCAGAGGATTGTATTTTTGCCTTGGGGCTAGGGGACGTGAGATTATAATAGAGCTTGTGGTATCCTTGCTATATAAACCAAACTAGCTTGTAATAAGGAAAGCCTTGATCAGGAATTTCTAAACTTGGCTTCATATTTCTCGCATCCCTGTCCCCCTCTTTCAATCCCCACTCCCTCTTCCAGGGAACCATTTGAGGGGACACTGATCCTATAAGGATAGGGCTGGACTTACCCCACTGCAGATAAGACATTTTCTTCACAGGAAACTTTCCAACTCCCCTTCCTACAAATACGTGTCCTTACACAAAGTGTTAGTGTCTTCTAACCTTCCAGTGCCTTGCCACTCATGAGTTCAGCACCTAAAGCTCCCTTGTATGGAGAGGAGAAATCCTCAGGGGAGACAAGAGAGCACATAGGCAGTTTGAAGGGACAGAAACATACTTCTGCTTCCAAATTCACAGGTGAAATGGACAGTTTTGTAAGAGCTTATTTAAAGTGTGTTCGAGTCTACCTGAATTTCATTATTTCTATAAAGATTTTAAAAAAATGGAATAAAGATAAATATTCACAATGAAGAATGACTAAACATCTGGTAAGATTCTGGAAGCACAGAAGCAGGACTGGGAATTTTCTGTAAATAAGGTCTATCTGGCTGGTGTGGATTCTCTTAAAAAATTAATTAACTAATTTTATTTTTAATCTGTTCACTTTGCATCCCAATTGTAGATCCCTCATCACCTCATGGTCCCACCCTTCTCCATCATACCCCCTTCCCACCTCTCCTAATCCTCAGAAAGGGGGAGCCCTCCTCCCCTATCATCTGACCTCAGCCTATCAAATCTCATCTGGAATGCCTGCATTCTCTTCCTCTGTGGCCTGGCAAGGCCACTCCACCAGGGGTAAGTGATCAAGGAGTGGGCACCAGAGTCCATGTCAGAAGTAGTACCTACTCCCCATAATTGCAATGTTTGGGGTGCTCCAAACTCATTCTGTGGATTAAGAAAAATCCACAACAATGTTTTCCTGCAAATTAAGATGGCAGAAAATATAACGATGCTCCCTAAGACTAATTAAATTGCAACAACAATAATTACTGACAGTTCACAGACAGACATCAACTCCAAGATTACCACAGAGAGGCATTTGACGAAGACATTGACTCAGCTGTGCTCTCTCTTAAAACAGTTCAGTGCGTCTGATGACTGCTCTGTGCCTTAACTTTTAAGAGATACATTTTTACTATTTTGCTTAGGCCACTAAACCTTGAGAGCACGTGGAAAGGCTGGTAGAGAGATTTGAGAAGTTAGTGATGTGGAACTGAGAGGCAGCGAAGGGACTGGCTCTTCCCGTCTTACGTTTAAAACCTTCAAATTGGAGTAACTGTCCTTGGAGAAGAATCTTGAGTTAACACATGCATGGAATAAGGAATTAGGGCCTGTCAACTGCAGGAATATGATGCACAACTCCAGCACATTTTAATAAAGTGGTAGAAGGTATGATATGTGGAGAAATTCTACAGTGAGAGGAGAAAACACCTCAGGCAATCATCAGGTAATGCAGAGCTCATGGAATTAATAAATGACTGCCCATGGTCCCCATGTGAATATCATTATGAATTCAAACTAGCCTGGGCTACATACTGAGTTCAAGTACAGCCTGGGCTATAAGACTTCTTTTTGTTTTTTTTTTTTTTAAATAAAAGGATACAAAAACACTTTTTCTTTATTCAGAAGTTACTCTTGTTTATTTAAAAGTCATTATCTGCTAGACTACAAACAACCTGACCCATTTGACCTTTCTACTCAAATTACAGCAGCTCAAGCAGAGGTAGGAAGTTCTAAGTAAGCTTGGCACATTTGAAGGAATAATAAGGTTTATAAAATAGAAATCTGAAGTTCATAGAGGCCCGGATACAGAAATACACAAATACAGATACACATGCACACACATACACATACACACACAACCCTTTGTCGGATAGTTTTGTTGTCAGTCTGAAGAGCATTAAACTGACAACAGACTTCTCTGGTAGTTCTAGTGCTAACATGTGTACTTAAAAGAAAATCTATTTGTGTAGTCATATGCCTAGAATTTTGCTAAATATACCAGAAAACTACGAATTGCATTTATGTTCAGTGGTCATTCCAGCACTAAAATTAAAACAAAAAAAGGTATATGAGATTTTCATGTGTATCCTGTGTCCTGTAAACAACTGCTAGATAAAACAGTATGTCCACACAGAATATGGAGGAATTAAACTCAAGAACACTGCAAATGCTGATGCTGAAAAGATAGAAAAGTTGTTTTTCAACCCTGGCCACTCAGTACCTTCCGAGATGGCCTCAGGGCTGTTCTAAAACAACACCCTCGTACCTGTCCAGAGCACCTGACAGCACGTGATGTCCCAAGCTAAGAGCTCTTTACCTCTCAAGGATAAAATAACTAGTAACTAATCATTTTAAAGGTCAACTAACTAATCATGTTTGTATTAAGTTCTGTGTCTGAAAGAGTATAAAAGACCCAAGCTTTGCTTATTCGGGGTCTCCACCTCAATAGAGCTTGGTAGACCCCATTGCGATGGATCAATAAAGCATCTCTTGCTGTTTGCATCGGACTGGATGCTCATTTCTCATTGGGATCCGGGAAGTAGGACCTAGCCTCCTAGGTCTTACAATGCTACCTCTTGTATCCAGAAAGCTTACTTTCCTTAAGCCATCAGGATTGGAGCGATACTTGAACCATAAGATGTGAAACATTTAAAAATAAAAGTACTTCAGCTTTTGAAAACATTTCTTTTTGGGATGGGGTGAAGGAAATTCACTTTCCTAGCTACTTTTAAAGTCACTCTTTCCAGGAAAAGTAAAATGTAATAGAAATACTACAATTAAGGGCTAGAGAAATTGTTCAGTGCTTAGAGGTTACTCTTCCAGAGGCCCCAGGTTGAATCCCATGTCCATGCTGGTTCACAATTATCTGTAACTGCAAATGCTGGGGATCCAATGCCCGGTTCTGATCTACTTGGGTACCAGGCATACACATGGCACACAGACCTGTATAGGCAGAACATTTGTACACATAAAAGTAATTAAATATTTTTAAAGGGACATATCATATTGAAGTACTTCTGTGTTAGTAAATTTAGTGTTATTAACCTAGTTAGACATATCAAATCAGTTTAAATTACTAGAAATCTGTTGTTAGTACATAAACTAATTATATATACCTATATACAAGTGTAAAGAATATGTGAAATTTCATTTAGCATTATTATGTTTCTTAAATGAAAGGGTTTTTATGCTTGATAAAAGGTCACATTAAGCAAAAAGAATTGGAGCTGAAGATGGCCCAATGGTTAAGAGCACACACTACTCTTACAGAGGATGCAAGTTTGGTTCCCCCTATACAAACCAAGCATCTCACAACTACCTGTATCTACAGCTCTAGAGAATCCAGTGTCCTCTCCTGGCCCTTGTGGACACCAGCACATACACAGACACACACACACATATGTTTTTTTAAACATCAATGAGAACCAAAGAGTTAGTTATGGCAATAAGACAAATTTCAAACTATATACTTCTTATGCTAGGTTGAAGTAAAAGACACATAGAAAATATCAATAATATAAAAATGTTTTTAAATGTTTATACTATTTTAAATGTAAAATATTCTACATCTACTAACTTATTTTTGAATGTGTTACTTAAGTACTAGTCCATATTTTTGGAAAGATTAGGGATGGATATATATATATATATATATATATATATATATATATATATATGTATGTATGTATGTATGTATGTTTGTTTTTCTAGACAGGGTTTTTCTGGCTGTCCTGGACTCACTTTGTAAACCAGGCTGGCCTTGAACTCACAGAGATCCACCTGCCTCTGCCTCCGGAGTGCTGGAATTGAAGGTATACACCACCATGCCCGGCAGGGATATTTTGTTTTCTCACCTGTATTATAATAGCATTGTTTACACAGAAATTAACTACCTCTTTACTATGTATTTCTACCTGATAAACCATATTCTTTGAGAGAGTTAAGAATGTTTGCATAGACTTAGAAATCTTGTTTCATAGCTTTTTTAACATGGCATTTTGTTTTAAGCTATTAAACATAACTGATTTAAAAAATAGTATATCCTGAATGACAGGGGAGGAAATGGACATCCTGGCTTTGCTATTCTTAATTTTTTATTATATCATTGCATTTTTCATCATCCACAAAGAGTTTTGTATTAGAGAGTAACCTACAGAGATAACAAACATTTTCCTTTGTATATATTTACCCATTTTTGTCAACGGTCTTTGACTTAATTAAACTGTGGAAAAATTATATTCTTCGTAGCATCTTTCCCTGTTCTTGGACCTGTCTTGATTACTTCTTCAGTGAAGCTAGTAATGTAGAAAACAAAAGCAAAACATGCAAAAATCTCGCCGGTTCCCTAAGAATTGTGATACCAGAGAAGCTACGGGAAATCTACTTGATGGCTCCTATACTTTAGGCACGTTTAGGCACAAGTGGTTGACTTACACTAGCCTTGACCTGCTGCCCTTTCCTGGTTCTGTGCTTTTAGGGTTACTGGGCTTTCAGTGATTTTTAATTTCTTCAAGCTGAAAAAAGTTGTCTTTTTAAAAGACAAATTTGGGGTGGGTAGGGATGTTGTCATGATGTTTTATTAAAGTATTTTCTCTTGCTGCTTCTTAATTATCTGAGCATTCTGTTTCATTATTGTTGATTTCATCTATGATGTCCTCAGGGTGGGGGTCACCCACATTATAGCCCACCGACTATGTAGGACCCAGGATCTCCTTGATAGTGTCATAACATCCTTTGGCCAAAGCTTCATTTGTCTGGAAATGTTGACAATCTTCTCAAAAGTGTTATTTCCACAGTGTTTGATGTTTTTCTGCTTCTTTCTGCCTTTTGGGTCTTCTTGAGGACTTTGATCATGAGGGCAGAGACACAAGGTACCACCTCATCTGGGGCTGTCCTGAGTGATGTTTCATTGTCATTCTTAGACCTTTCCAATCTCCAGTTCCCTTGGGGATATGATTACCTACTTCTTTTTAGATAAGGACCCTGGGGTACCAGTCTTGAAGCCATGATAGATGTGGCACCAACCTCACCTCAGGTATGTGATTTGGGTGGCATAGTGTAGACACCTGGTGTTAGATGAACCGGTAGCCACTATACACTGATGCCCATGGCTGGGAGTTGCCCTGGCTGCTGCAGATGTATGATATGATTCTTTGCACTGAAAGGCTGCATTCAACTCATGTTTTAGAATGCTTTTCAACAGGAGAATGAATCACAGTCACCACCTTTTCAAATATAATATTACATGAAAACCACCTGGAAAACGCACCCCATTAAATCACCCAGTTAAAAAATATATATAGTTATAAAGTAGTTAAGGTACAAAGTAGATTCTAAGATTTTTTTTCATACTCCCAAGGCTGTCTCTGCTCCTGGAGGAATCTGTCTTTGAATAATGAGCCACAGACAGTGGGTGTCCAATGTGCTTCTGGGGCCAGGAGCTATATTAGTGGAAAACATGGAAAGGCAGTCTTGCGTTTCACCCCAGACTATTGGATAAGAAACCTTGGGGTGGAACCCAAAAGCTTGTTTTACTTAAACCTCCAATGACTCTGATACACATTCTAGTTTGGCTTATGAATTACATATCTAAACATTCCTTTATGTCCATATATTATAACATTTGCTATTGACTATTATGGTTTTAAGAAAAATTATAATGAGATGAACTAGAGACAGTAAACACAGTATGTATCTTTCTAGAGACAGTAACCACAAAATGTATTTTTCTAGAGACAGTATGCATCATTATGCATTTTTAAAAGCAGTTTTCTTGTTGAAATAAGAGAAATAAAAGCAGGTCAGTTGAGAATATTTTAGTGGAACGATGTACTTAGCAAGAAAGCTGGAGAATCGGCACAAGATTCTTGAGCCAGAGAGGGGGAATTGTGGCTCCAGGAAGACCAGCAGCAAGGAAGTAGATAGAAGGAACAGAGGTGCTGGGAAAGGAGGGTGCTATGAAGATGGAACCTTTAGCAGTTCTCCTTGGATTGTTCTGGAATTCTCTATTACAAAGTGGGATGTCAGCAATGGAGTGAGGTACAGGAATCAGAGGTCTGAGGGGAGAAGAGATAAAAGAGAACCATTTGGAAGTATGAATAGGCATAGGAAATACGATACTGCTGTCTTATAGCATTTTGGACCAATTGAGTATGGTGGTCATATTAAGTACAGTAGGGAGCAGACTCCAGAAAACAACTCCTGACTCCCAGGTATGTGAGAAAGGCTTACTGTTTTATTCTACATTGTCAATGTATTACAGAGAGCTGGGGGAGCCGGGCCTCTGATGGAATGGTCTTTTCTTCAAGTGTCTCCAACCATACACCATTCCTACCACAGACTCCAGCTTCAATGCTGCCCACTAACACTTCCTCCCATGGTCAGCCGAGGCAGAAGGAAAGTAGCATGCACAGCAGCACAGATCACCAGGAGTGCCAGGCTGGAGTGGGTACAGCATCTCAGCCCTTATCTCTTGGACTAGAAACCAGCCCGAGGGCTTTGCACAGCTGGAAAGGAGCACAGGGACTACGCAGTATGATGAGTACTCACAGTGTGTGACCAGTGCTGGGGGTTTTAGGAATGAGCCCAAAGGATCCAATCAGAGACAAGGAAGTAGAGCAGTGAGCATCCAGAGGGACAGCGTAACTGACCTTGGGATTCCACTGGAGAAGATGGGAATATAAGGATGTTGTGAAGGAAGTAAAGATGTGGCAGAAGGCATGAACAACTGTTTAAATATATAATTCTTTTTTAGTACAGTAAAAGTTAAGAGAGTTCTCTTGGATAAAAGTGTCACTGACAGCTGCTACATTTTTCTGCGTAGCCAATTCCAGCCACCTGAACTAGCCAAGCTAAGTCTCCAGTTACTGACTTCTGTCATAAAAAAAATCCAGCAGTTTGATGAACAGAAACATTTATGATATCTTTGATGGCCATAAATTAAGTGATTTGCCCAGGTTTTCTCCTTTCCTTAATTTGCATTCTTTTATTCTCCAAAGAAACAATGGGCAGGATGAAAGCCTATGTCCACTGGTTTTGGGGGACATCCCGTTTGGCTGAAAGTTTAATTTTAAGGTCAGTGTTAAAATATATGCTAGATTGGGATATATTTGGTGCCATGAACATAAAGCCAATAAATAGGTAAACAAGGAAAACTCCCCATCCCCTTAGAGAGCTATAGACAAAAAGACTCAAAAGACTTTCAAACAGCAAATTTAGAGGAAGAAGGGGTGCAAAACAATAAGCCATTGGATTTTCTATATCTCTTCTATTTCTTTGGCAGTCAACAAAACCTCCCATCTGCAGAAAGGCTCCTTAAGGCATAAAGCCAACCATTCGAAGAGCTTCAGGAAGGTCCTAAAACTGATCAGATTCACTAGGTCCCTTCCTCCCAAGTATAAACAGTAAAGACTTTTGAGACTCTCAGACTAGGCAAGCTGTCCCGGAAGAAACAGAGACAAGCTTAGTTGCCTGGAAAATGTTCAGATCAACTGAGTTACGTGCAAAGGATTGTCTCCAGCCAGTTGAGTTGCCTGCAGGCTGTGCAGCGTGCTCCAGATTTTCAGCTTTTGTGAGCTGTCACCAATGCGGGGGTGGGCCTTGGTGATACAGCTGAATTTGATTCATTTCTCCTGTTGTACCCCCTCATCCATATTTATGTGAGTAAAAACAAAGCTCATTGGTTCATCCAGTTGGACTTTGGTGATGAGGAGCTCTGCTCTTGGCCCTCCCCTCTGGGGTGAGATGATGTGTATTAGTTACATCCTCCTATGAGAAGTCTGTCATCCAACACATATCTACCAGCAGTAACATTTTAAACAAAAAAAAAAATGACTTGATTGTAATGTAGTTAACTTCCTGTTGAAGAAATGTTCTCAGGCCATGAGATGCTCACTGGGTTAGATCACTTGCTGGGTAAGGGCGAGGTCTTGAATTTCAGCCTTTAGCACCCAGACATGAATGCTGGGCTGTAACACTAGAGCCGGGAAGGGGACAGACACAAGCAGATCGAGGAGCTTGCTGGCCAACTAGACTATCTGATCATTGAAATCAGGGTCAGCGCATGGTCCTGTCTCAAGGGAATAAGGCTACACACTACCCACAGTTTTCAGCTACGCTATATCTTTTATTGTAACCATAAATCTATTTTATACCTATTGTTATATCTTAGCATAATTCTTTTTAAAATAACACTTTGTATCTGTGAGATATATGCACACGTATGCACACACATGTGGGTGTTTGCACCTGTGGAGGTCAGAGGAGGACATCATATGTTCTGCTGTATCATTCTCTGACTTAATTTCATCTAGAAAAGCTGTTTACATTTTTAGCCATTTGCACCTCAATGGATGGCAGTGATCCATCAAATGGCAGCTTGTTGTGTTGAGGGCAGTGGGAATTCAAATAACACCCAATGGAAAAGTAGCAGAATCATATTGGTAATCGAGAATGGTGTTATCTTAAGTACATTTCGCTGTACACCACTGATTTCCACATTGTGTGTAATGTAAGACACACCATAATTTTTAAATGCTGGTCTTTAAATAGAATGCAGTCTTCTTGTATCCCTGGGGACTTACACGCCATACTTGGGGTGGCTAAAATTCCCAGATGATCGTCTAATTTGGAATTTCAGGTATCTAAAGTAGCTTTCCACTGGAGATAGTTTTTCCTTCTGTGCTATTCATAGTACTGGTGATGCTGCATCCTTTACAGTTATAATATAATATCCCTTCTCTCTCTAGGTGAACATCTGTAATCATCCTATGAGTGTTGACATCAGTTGCTTCTGTAGTGTAACATACTGTCCCAGCTGACAATGACTGCCTCACTGCCCTCCTGCTGGTATGAGGGGGAAGATGCTGTAACTTCAAAGGACATTTTAATTTTACAGCTAAGTCGACATAAATATAAGTTGACTGTATCATTTTATTATTTTAATATATGAAATAGAGGGGCAAATGGAATATTTTTAATCGACATATTTATTGCGTACCTATCATGTACACACTCCTGTAATAAATCAAGGCAGCTTATAAATCCTGGTGCGAGAGTTTTCTTTTAGTCATTTGACATTAGTCATTGATCATTTTGTTTCATGCCAGCAATATATCATGCTGGGGCAGTACAGTGGGGTAGAGCACAGACTTTGGATGCAAAGTCTAAATTTGCTTTTATTAGTATTATGCCAATCAGCAACTAGTGTAGCCTCTGTGTCCTAGCTTGCTCATGTGAAGAGTATCTACCACTAGACAATTGTTAGAACTGACTGAAATCAGCACCCAGGACAGTGCTCAGAACAGTGCTTAGACATAGGAGGAGTTTGTGTCATACCATCCCTACATCACAACACTGCACATTTTATATGTACCATGGGACTTCACCTAAAAAATTTGTTACTGTTACTTAGTACACTATGGAAGCAACATATTTCCCTCAACAAAATTAAGAAATTAAGGGCTGAATTTAATACTTCACTTTCCTGTACACTGTGTTAGAGTGGGTATGGTATTATAGTATTATTAATAATTTTCATAATAAAGACAACAAAACCTTTCATCTACATCTATTTAGGAAGATACGAATTACCTAAATGAATTGCTACTTTTTAAAAACTATTTTATTCTTTGCAGAACCAAAACAAAGCAATGAATGTGACTGGATTACCCATTTGTGGAAATAAAGAGGTTGCAGTTTTCTATGAAAGACACAAATTTAAATACTGAGCATTAAAACTTGACCATACAGTGCATTGATAATATGCATTTACTTATAAGTTACTTGTATTTTCTGAGGATTTGTTGCTTAAGTACTTTTAAAGATTTGACTTATTCAAGTCCACATTATTTAGTTGCCTAGGAGTTGGACCAGAAATATACACTAATGTTCAAATGGAATATTCATGTACTATCAATGATTTTGATTCATATGTTTTAATTATTTAAAGAGGTGCCTTATCAGAAAAAAATTACTTGAAAAACCAAATATTCTAGTGCCTAGTCAGATGGATTGGCATGTAAAGTCACTTGCCACCAAGACTGGAGACCTAAGTTTAAGTGCTGGTAGCCATGAGGTATAAAAAGTAAAAAATTAGTTCCCTTACTTTGCCTTCTGGTATTCAAATGCTTGACATGGTCCATGTTCACACACAGAAAAACAAATAATTGTAAATTTAAAACTTAAAGAATGAATAGATAAGAGGGAGGAGGGAGAGAGAGAGAGAGAGAGAGAGAGAGAGAGAGAAAAATTCCAACTAATCTTTGGTAGAGTTACTAGTAAGTGGAATCTTGTCATATAATTAATTGCACGAAATTATTGGAACTGGTCAGAATTCAATACTGAGAAATTGCTGAATACCTAAGAGTCAAGCTGGCTTTGTGCTAAGGATTGTTGAGTATTTTACAATTTTACAATTATTACTGAATTGATAGTAAAATCCATCACTGAACAAGTTACAGAAAGACACACTCAAATTAAATATCACTACTATAATAGACTATTGCTATAGGGGATAAGGCAATATAATCTATTAATATAATTTGTTAATATTAAAGTATATTGGTTGAAGGGTAAGTGATAAATGTATGACACATGGAAATCTCTCAAGGAAAGTGTTTGTGAGCCTTTACAAAAGATACACATAAGGTCATGTTGGGTAATACAAAGATTATTAACTTAGAGATTGAAAAGAACTATTGGGAAATCCATAGAAGAAAGTTCACAGACATAACTGTGACAGCCCATGAGGACAGGAGAAGGATAAAAGAGGTCAATATCCGGAATCAGGTGCACTTTCTGAGTGGGATAGTAGAAAGAATACTTTGACTCATAATAAGAATATGAATCTACATTTAGAGATTAATGGATGCGCTTTTGAGGAATATAATAGACAATTAAAAGCTACTGAAAATTCTTGAATACACCAATAATAGCCTAATGCTCAAACCTAGAAATATATATAGGTGACACAGCCAAGGCAAGGAGGGACATAGGAAGAGCAGCTAAAACTCAGAATAGAACTATCCTCCCATGATCTTTCCAGAGTAATTGTTACCTGATCTCCAAGAACAAGCATTAGGCAGAGTTGTGCACTCGTGGCAATGCGCAGATCCTGCTTATTTTGACATTCTGCTCATTTGTCTTCTCTTTCTTTGAAGAGTAAGTTTGAATCTCTTGATTCAGATAAGTTAAGCTTGGCCCCTCAGTAAATAATTCACAGACAGCGCCTTTGGATGCGTTCTGAAGGAGAGCACTGCAAATTATAGAAGAGCAAGCCTGGCCTTGTTTCTAGGGGCCAAAACGTAGAATTGTCTTATAGAATATTTAATGCAGCAGGCATGTGCTTTAAAGTGCCACCAGGGGCCCATAAATAGAAAGGCCTGGGGAAAATCTAATTGCTTTTTATGGCAAGGCTGCCAACAGAAGAGGAGATACTAGCATACTGAATCCACCGTCGGCTGAGGCAATTCTCACCTTGCATCTGTCACCATAAATGGCGATGAGGATGAATGACTAAGTTTGGACAAGAGAAACCTAGGAGAGAAGTTTAGGAGAATCTATAGGGCTTTATCGTTGGTTTTGCCAATGATACTGAATCATATTCTTAGCTTATCTCAATAGATTTAGATACGAAAGAGAACTAAGTGTTGTAAGAGGGGCAGGGGAAAAATCTCAATCCTTGATTCAGGCCACCTCTTGCATGAGTGGAGGCTGAGAACACTTGAGTGTTGACTAACCAACAAGAGAAATAGTAGTGTGTGCATTTTGATTATTCTGGCAAACTATTCTACTAAATGGCCAGTTTAGGCTATTTTATAGCTTATTCTAGCAGTGAAAATTCAAGCAGTATTTGAGGAAGGGGGGATATAAGGGAACAAACAGCCCCTTCCCAGCATCCTGTCATGGCTACCCAATAGAGCTGGGCAGAGCTGACTTCAGTTCCAGAAATTTGTAGGGTTGCTTGCCCTACCTGTTGGGAGACTTAATTCATATGGTAATTTCCCTCAGATTCTACTGCATTCAGTACAAGATCTTAGGGCAAGGCTCTTAGCCATGTTTTTATCTCTAGCACCTGGAAAGAAACACACACTTTCAATTTAGAGCTCCCCAAGCACTGAAAGCTTTCTGCATACCTGCGCACTCTGGCAAGCAGCATATAGTTCAGCATCCTTCAAATCTTTGCTGTTGGGAGCTGACAGTCAGAGTGGAGACTGAGCTTGTGTTTAAAGCCGGGTGCAGATTTACAGCACCCAGCAGAACTGGCTTTCCTGTACTATCATACATGAGGTCTTTATTTCTATTTTGGCTTCACCCAATGCCTCTCTTTTTTATTATGTTGGAAAATAAAATCTAAGATAGAAAGGCCAGAAACTGAAACTTCTAATTAGTAACTTGGAACTTTAGGTAATAAATCAAGCTGTAATGCTTTTATAATCTTGTCATTACCTGTGAGGGACAGCTCTTCACTGCAGACTCCTGCTGTTAACAGAAGTTTGTGGTGTTTCTCACTTGTAAAAATGCAAGGGTCTTTTGTATTGTTTGTTATTTGGAAGTACCCGCTGTGAAATTATTAATGAGTATTCAGGTTGCTCATTATATCTCCTACCTGTCCTGCCTAATTTCCTCTGCATGCATATATACAACCGGAGAATAAAGAAATCAAGAATCAAAAAGCACACCCTCTAAGGATAATGATAGAAATACACTTACACAATCACATAAAATGCCCCTAAAAATACTATGAGCAGAAAATATATTTATCTTATTTTTGCATTGTCTTATAGGAGACAAGTCAACATTAGCTTAGCCTTATCCGCAAGGTTAAAAAAACCATATTAAGCATGACTAAATACAAATGCATACAAAACATCAATATATATCATGAAAGAATAAAGATTTAAAATTGTGTCTGTGTTTACATTATTAAATTACTGCGGTGGTTTGAATAAAATGTCCCCGTACGTCCATAGGGAGTACTATTGGGAAATTTAGCCTTGTTGGAGTAATTGGGACTTTGTTGGAGGAGGTGTGTCTCTGGAGGATGGGCTGTGAAGTCATAGAAGCTCAAGCCAAACACAGTGGCTCACTTGGTTTTTCTGCTGCCTAAAGGTTCAGATGTAGAACTCTCAACTACTTCTCCAGCACCATTTCTGCCTTCATATACTATCATGCTTCCTAACATGATAATTGACTCAAACTCTGAACTGTATCCTACCCCAAATTAAATGTTTTTCTTTAGAAGAGTTGTCATGGTCATGGTGTCTCTTCAAGGCAATGGAAACCCTAATTAAGCCAATTGCCATTGCCAATTTTAGAGCTCTGGTGGCATGCTTGGTTAGCATGTGGTACTCATATGATGATATTCTTTTGGTAGATGATTCTAATTTGCTTTACTTTAATATGATATTATATATTTGAGACCCAGTTAAACTTATTCCATCCATCACTCACTAAACATGTACTGAACATTATCTGTATTTGTTAATAACAAGCAGCTTAACATCCTTTCTGTAGTCCAAACACTAGCAAAAGACTTTCCATAAGTACTTAATGTATTCCTTATATGTCTCTCCATGGGGGTTATCTTAATAGTCTAGATAAAGGAACAGAGGAGGGAAAGTTGAAGCAATTTATTGAACATTTCATAGCTGATAAACAGATTCTAGACCTTAAGTTCTGATAGCTTAGAGGCTAAAACCCTAGCTCTCAGCGCCAGTCACATATTTTCTTCATGTGTTGGGAATTTGATTGCTAGATGACGGGCTTCTAGGAAAAGATGAGATCCTGGGAGATTTGATCTAGCCAATGGATTAATTGTTAGATGGAACCATAATAAGGTGGCCATATTGGAAGATGAAAAGTTGGAAGGAAGCCTCAGTTGAAGACAACTGATCACTTGTGGTACTTTCTGCATGAATAATCTGTCTCACCACAGGCTCAGAGCCACAGACTAAGTGAACATAGACTGAGACCTCTGAAACTGTCAGTCAAAATAGCTAATCTTTCTCTTTTAAGTTTCCACATAGATAATTTGTCAAAATGAAATGAAAAGAAATTAACACAGAAAAGTGGTACCAAAGAAGTGGAGCTTTTTTTCACTGTTTATGATGTTGTGGCTCTGCAGATGTTAGAATTAGATATTAGGGAGGGTTTCAAGAGTTGGGTAAGTGCTTATGGTACTGTACACAGAGCTTAATGGGACATTCTGGTGAGAGCTCAAGAGACCAGAAAATGGATGGCAAATCTATTGAAAGGCTTCACATGAGATTATGGATTATGTTGGGAATTAGAATTAAGGTCATGTGTGTGAAATTCCCATAAAGAGCTGCTTCCAAACCCTGTGGAAATCTGAATTTAAAAGTCATGAACTAACTGGTACAAACACAAGCATTCAGATGGTGCATAGTTATTATAGGCAACATTAAGCTAGGTTCATAACAATGATTGAGAATCAAAAGGAGAAAAGAGCCAACTAAGGATGAGTTGTTAAAAGATATTTTTAAGGCTAACACACTGTGGCATCTCAAGATGCCTTACTGAACTTTGCCGCCAAAATTATGTTGCAGGCCTCAGGGTGCCATGAGTTTTTTATCTCATTGAAAAGAGTTTGTGCTGAGTTCTAAGGCACAGTAGCACAGCAGCACCTGTTGAAGAGTTCCCTCCTGTTCATCTGTCTGGACACTCAGGGGCTGTTACAGCTACATTCCAAAGATGCTTGCCTATCTTTTATATTGGCAGAAGAGCTTGTTATTATATGACATTTATTTTGCAGGCAAATGGAATGGCATGTGTCACAGGTGACAGAACTATTTATCCAAGTTTCAGAGGAAAGCCTGGAAGTTAAGTTGATATGCAGCAGGGTTGGGATCTCTTTGAGACACCCCTGTGAAGATGTGAGGCCAATATGTACATAAAGGGAGATGAAATAAGGACATCAGAAAGACAGAGATGCCAAGAATTCAAGTTTCTGTCAAGCCAAGTACTGATAGTCAGCCGAGAGAGACCATGTGAGCTGCCTCCAGTAAGTCTATACAGACAACTGCTCAAACCCTTTTGACCATACAAATGTGTGTAGTGGATACAATAGATGAAGCTGGAGGATCTGCTGTTTCCCCTGGTGGGTTAGTTCTTTTCTTGGTGCTATGCCTTCTGCCTATGATGACATCCTTGGTTTTGTAATGAGAATGTTATCCCTATTACTATGTGTCTTGAAGTTCAAGAGCTGTTTTCCACGTCGTAAAGATTCATAGCTGAGGGGTGTGCTGAGTATCAGGAGAGGCTTTGGATTTGGGCTCCTTAGAAATGCCAGAACTGTTAAGATTTTTAGGGACTCATAAAATATAATAAATACATTTTGCATTATAAAGTGGTTGTACACACAGGAGAACTAGCAACAGTGTATTATGGTTTGAATATAAAATACCCCTCGAGGGATGACATTAACTTCAGGGAAGTTATTAGATGCTGAAGTCTCTGACATAATCAATGAATTCAGCTCTTACAGATTTATTATATTTGATGGTATTTGTTTTTGGAGGAGGTAAAAACTAGTGTCTCAGACTAAGCTTGGAGAAAGAAGGCCATGACCCCTAGAAGGATGTTCCTTGTCCCTTTCTCTTTCTTCCCTTTCATGAATGATTTTCATCTATAGTGGTGAACAAACTCATGAAGGCCAGAACTGAAGATCTCACAGATCATGGATGAACACCCTGTGAATCTGTGGGCATAAACCGATCTTTCTTCTTTCAAACAATTATTTTGTAGTTATTTTCCCCAGTAACAAAAAGTGATTAACGCACTGCTTAAGTCAACCATAGTTATATATAATGATTTATTATGTATTTCTAAGTAAACTAGTTCATAAAATTCGACCCAGAGATAAGCACCATTCCATTGTTCAGGAAATTGTCTCTTTTAAATAATTTTTGAGCGATTATTAATATTTAATATTGATTTAAACTTTTAATAAATCAACGGTTACTCATTATACACCTTAATATCCCACTCATCATACAGAGAGACTAGGGTATATTTAATTAGCCTAGAGCACAATCCTGAGCAATAATTATTCGAGCCTAAACCTCTAATCTACTATAGCTTCCAGCTTCCTCCCATTCAGATTTCTCACGTTATACCTGCTTTGACTCATCTCCTAGGTCCAGCTCATTTCCCCAGGGTATTTTCCAGTCCTCCCCATGGGCATCCCTTTGGTCCTTCCTCCTCTTTCTCCTTCCATCACTGGACCAGGATGTCCCACTCTATTCTCTGTCTTGCTCAGGAGTGGATAGTTGGTTTTTATTGGCATTACAGAGAACAAATGGTGAGATGTTTACACAAACAGGAGATAGGAAATACTTAGATTAAACATCATGATGAAATGATTGAAAGCAGATAGTGAGGTAGAGAAATTAGCATTTGAATGAACAGGGGTAAACTATTCACAGTCCACAAAATCATTATGCCAACAAATAATGAGACATAAAAAAAGCAATGGCCTAATTCATGGATAAATAAAAATGAAAACACCAGACAGGTAGAAAATTATTTCATGAACATGTTCTTGTAAGTGTGACTTCAGATAAAGTAAAACATTTTACCCGATGCAACATGTAACTTTGGATTTTTTTGCGTTTTAAAATTTCCCTCTTTGATTTGTTCACAACTTCTAAAATATTTTTAAAAAATGTTCTGCCTTTTACTAATGTTTTAATTCTTCTGTTGGTTTCACCATGAAGATAGCTGATTTTTAAATTTTTTTTATTAATTTATTCTTGTTATATCTCAATGGTTATCCCATCTCTTGTATCCTCCCATTCTTCCCTCCCTCCCATTTTCCCCTTACTCCCCTCCCCTATGACTGTTCCTGAGTGGGATTTCCTCTCCCTGTATATGCTCATAGGGTATCAAGTCTCTTCTTGGTAACCTGCTATTCTTCCTCTGAGTGCCACCAGGTCTCCCCCTCCAGGGGACATGAAAATTTGCTCAACCATGTTCATAGCAGCCTTATTCATAATAGCCAGAACATGGAAACAGCCTAAGTGTCCCTCAGTAGAAGAATGGATAAAGAAACTGTGGTACATATACACTATGGAATACTACTCAGCTATTAAAAACGAGGAATTCCCGAAATTTGTGGACAAACGGATTGAGCTAGAAATGATAGCTGATTTTTTTAAAGGATTTGTTTTATATGTATGAGAGTTGCCTGCATGCTCTGCATGTGTGTGAACCATGTGCGTGTCTGGTGCCCATGGAAGTCGAAGAGGATGCTAGAATCCTATAGGTGGAGTTAGGGATAGTTGTAATCCACCCTGTGGGTGCTGGGAACCAAACCAGGGTGCTTCAGGAGAAATGCCCTTTGAGCAGCTTTCAGCTTTTTCTTAGTGCTGACTCTGTGTAAATTATTATTGTACTTTCATTTGCATTTAGAAAATAATTCAATATAGTCTATTTTTAATTTTCATGAAATTGGCAAAATGAAATGTTTTTACATAAGCTGAGTGTAACACTTTTATCTAAAATGTTTTCTCATCCTTGCAACTTAGTAACTGCCTCTGACAGATGAGATTTCTGAAAAGAAAAAAAAATTTTCAAAGGTGTAGAGAGCTATGATCAAAATTGAGGATAAGAAAAAGGAAATCTAAGCATGAGACCATTTCTCCTTTGAAAATCTAACCAATGAGACATTTCTCCTTTGAATTTTAAACTTCTGAAAGACAACAGTAATTATTCTATAAAAATGGAACAAATATTTCAAGCTATTTATCAATTTTTCCTTTTATTGAGAATTGCATACATACATACATACACATACATACATAAATACATATATACATATACACACATATACATAAAATGCATCTTCATCAAATTTACCCTCCACTTTCTCCCATAGTCCCCCATAGCTTCCTTTTTCTTCTCAATTTCATTCAGTCTTTAGAACAAACATATAAAATGCGTCCATTTAGTGCTTCCTGTATGTACACAGATGTAGGACAATCCTCTGTAGCTTGAACAACCTTTCAGGGTCCACCTTTCTTAAGAAAACTTATTTTCTTTCCTATATGTATTGTATAAAGAAATAGACAGGGTCTTACCATCATATCCTGGAGGGTAGTCAAGAGCAAAGTCTTGAATATTTGCAATGAGTCTGTGCTATCACACTGACCACCAACCCCCAAAGACCTAACCTATACCTGGTTCTGGGTTTCTTATTTGACAGCCTATTGTGTCTGGAAGAAGTATTGTTGTCCTAATATGTGTGTGTGTGTGTGTGTGTGTGTGTGTGTGTGTGTGTGTGTTGTATGTACATGTGTGTGTATTTCTGTCTATACATATTTCCATATGTATGTATTTCAAGAAGCTTGTGTTATAGGGTTCCATATGGCATTTTCAAAGATTTTTAGTGTTAGTTATTCTTACATATAATCTCTCCTCTGCCTTGTTCTTCCACCACCATACCTACTTAACCCTTCCTGTTTCATTATTCAGCTGTCCTGCACCATGCCATCCGAGTTTTATCCCCCTTCCTTCAAAACCCATCCAACTCCATGTAGAAGATGAAACTAGACCCTCATATCTCACTCCACACAAAACTCAACATGAAATGGACCAAGATCAATATTCAAGACCTTATATTCCAGGACTATTATAGCATAAAGTTCTAAATATGCTTCAACTTGTAGGTACAACAAAACACTTTCTGGAAAGGGATCTAGTACTATAGGCCTTAAGACCAACAATTGCCAAAAGTGATGTCATAAAACTTTTTAAACAAATAAAACTTCTTTAGTGTAAAGGACACTATCACTCACGTGAAGAGGCAGCCTACAGAATGGATTTTCTTCTTTACAAACTACACAGATGATTAATGCTTATCCTATAAAGCAAGCTAGAAAACCAAAAAACAAGTAAACAAACAACATCCTTAAAAATGGAGGCTCCAAAAGAAATCAAATATCTTAGAGAGAACATTTTCAAAAAATGTTCAACATTCTTACCAAGGAAATTCAAATTAATTTATACTTTGTAATTTCATCTTACTCCAGTAAGAATGGCTAACATACAAAACACCAAAAACAAAACTCAAATAAAATGTTATCTCTCTAAAACCAAACCAAACCAGAACAAACAAAAAACAAATGACTCCAAATGCTGGCACGGGTGTTGGGGAAGGGGAATACTCATTGTCTGATAGTGTGAGTGCAAACTGGTACAACCTTCCATAAATTAGTGTGGTGGTTCCTCATAAATTTAGACATAGATCTACCACAAGATCCAGCTAGCCCACTCTAAGGCATATACCCAGAGGACTCGCTATCTTACTGTAGAGATGCCTGCTCCTCCATGTGCACTGTTGCTCTACTCATAATAGCCAGCAAATGGAAACAGCCTCCATGTCCACCAACTGATGAATGGACAACAAAAACTACGGTACACTGACATAATGAAATATTATTCAGCTGCTAAGAAAAATGAAATTATGAAATTTGCAGGTGAATTCGTGGAGTTTGAAATAATCATGCAGAGTGAGGTAACCCAGACTCAGAAAGACAAACACACATGTGCTCTTTCAGCACTAAATTTTGTTGTTTTTCTTCTATTACAAATGTGGACTATTTTTTAACCCTATCTTCTCTTGTATTCCTTCTTTTTTTGCATTATTTCTAAGGTAATCGTGAAGACTTTATTTAAATATGGAGCATGTTTATCTTGTCTTCCTGAGACTATGAAGTCAATATGGGGAAATCATTCTTTTTTTCCCCCTGGGGATTGAACACAGGATTTTGTGTGTCTGAGATGGGTCCTAAGATCTTCTCTAGGCTCAGAACCTTATCTTTTCCATGATGTAAATTGAAAGTATTTTTGTTTCTAACACTTTTTTCTTCATCGACATTCACTAATACCTCTCTCAAAGTGTATTATAACTTTTTGCATCCTTCTAAATAGAATGTTAGTCTGGAGATCAATTTTATCTAAAGGAAGACAAACTTTTCCATGTTAAAACTGAATCATTGCATTGATCTATCTACAGCCTTCATCTCAAGACTAGCCCTGCTTATTTGCTTTTAGCACACATGATTACCAGGGAAAATCAAGAATTATTCAGAAATCTGCCAAAAATGTAAGTTGTCATTTGACAAATATATACAACTCATGCTGAATGAAATCATAGGTCACCAATTGGAATATTATGGGAAAATGGACAGATGATTTCCAACTCAAGACAACCCAGTTGGGTTGCTATCAGATCACTGCTTAATATTGCAGACTTTATATACCTCATCTTTAGGTCAAAGGGGTGAGGTTCCCTTCCCTTTCCAGAGTATTAGAAGATTAATCTGTGAAAACAAAACTGTTCATAAACAAGCTGAATGTGGGAGTGCATGCCTGTAATCCCAGCTCACAGAAGACTCAGGCAGAAGAAGGATTTAAGATTCTGGTCAGCCTGGGCTTTATAGCAAGACCCTATTTCAAAGCAAAGAGTTAATTAATATGACAAAATAAGTAGAAACCTAATTAAGCAATCTATTTTGAGATGTGAGTCTGAGTTTATACTGAGTCACAAATACCATTTGGCATTTACTTAACTATTTCACATCCTAACACCTCAGTTTTCTTATTCATAGTATAGTTGGAAAAGTCTTGTCTTGGAAAATCACTTGTAGGGCTGAGGGAAAAATGTTACCTAATATTACCAGTGGCACTACTACATCTGCCACCTCAAATTCAGTTAAGATGTCTAAAGAAATCACAATGGATCTAAGGTTATAACAGAGAAAAGTAACCTCTGACCATTCACTTTACACATAATAGCTTAATGGTTACAGGTTGAGAAATGCGGAGTCTATGGGAGAATCTGTTGTCTGTCTGTGGCTCTGGGGTTCGTGCTGCGTGGTTCCTTGCCTAAGACTTCTGGATGCCCATTTATCCATCAAGACCTATTTAATACTTTGTTTCTGCTAGAGACCATTTTTATTCCTGGGAACAGAGGGATAAAAGAGGCCAGACTTCTTAAATTTCTAAAATTTATGTTTAGTAAGACTACACAGACAGCATGCATAGTAAATGCTATAAGGTGATAAGTCCTAGGGGGGAAAAACAAGGCTAGTGACATTTATGGTAGATGCAGCAAATGGGAGTAAAAATATTACTTCAAATTTGGAGAGCAGATCTCCCTTGAGAACTGTAATAGTTTGTCTTTGTAATAGTGTTGTTTTCTAGAAGTGAGAAATCTATTTATAAAGCCAAACATTAGATTTTTAAGCAACTGCCAAATTATTAAAATTAAAAAAATTTTAATGCACTGTTTCTTCCAAGTATTTTTCTAGTGCTCATGCCCATACAGGATTAGGCTGGCCTCTACTCTAGCTTTCCCCATCTTATGCCATTTCTCTCACTGTATCTCGGAAAGATGCACTTTTAGTAAAGAAGTTCTAACCCTCTGTGCTGATAGTCTGATCTAGGTGACAGCTCTTTAGTCAATGTAATCACACTCAGCCAGGTTTCTTCTGTAAGCTTGGATTTCTCCCTACAGTCTACCCTTTCATTTGCATTTAAGAGTTCAAGGACAATTTTATTTTCCATTTATTTATTTTGCTCATGGTGTTTATAATTTACCATTGGAATCTGTGGGAGGGTTGAATTTAGTACACTTAAAGCATGAAAGTGCAACTCAATTCACCATTCCATTTTAAAGAAATCATCTTAGCTGCTTGGCTGAACTTAGTCCAGAAGGATAAGTGGGAAAAAAAAAACCCTTTTATGAAACTGTTGTACATATCAGATAAAAGATCACAGTAACTTGACATGGACAATAGCAGCAGAGATAAAACAAAATGGGCATTTTTTTCTGAGTATATTTTGAAATCTAATAGGATTATCTGATAAATCAGATATGAAGATTGAGTGGGGAAAAGAAAGGATCAATTAAATATCTAAAAGAATTCATTTTAGTAACCGGAAAGCAGATCTATTCTTTACTGAAAAACAGAGACTACTACTACAAACCAGGTGAAAAGTGGGGGCACATATAATGGTGGAATTTATATTATATGTCTAAATGGAAGAGATCCAATTAACAACCTAAGTATAAATCTAGGCTTCTGTAGAAATAAGCCATAGACAAATAAAAACAGTACACACTTTATACAGTTGGTGCTTAGAGAGCATACTATAAGATCTGGGACAAATATTTTTCATTGTATTACCTAATAGAATCACCATTCATGTTCAAATTCAAATTTCTAGGTCTGATTAATTAGGTCTTTGGAGAGACTCAATAATGTGCATTTCTTACAGGTTTCCAAGATGGACCATTTGTGCTGATCTGAAAATCAAATTGGCAAGCAACTGCCCCGGGTGTGAGGTCTGTCCAAACACTGGGTTCTTAGGAGCTTGCATTAAGGGATCAGAGAAAAGATGAAGAATAACAAAGAAATCAGTGAAGCATCTTGTGTGGTTAGAAAGCCAGGGAAATAGGGTCCTAGAAGAGATGGCTTTGTTTATTGTTGATGATTTAAGTGAAATAAAATCCAACTAGACCTTGGCAAATGCCACTGGGGAGGCTACTGGTGGTCTTTAAAGTGTCAGTTTTTCTGAAAAATTCAGACAAAAAATATCTGTAAATTACCTTTGTAGCCCAATAACACATACCACTAAACCTCTCATTGACAGTCATTCTCAGTGATACCGTTCAAGGAAGGTGGGTTTTCTTTTTTTACTTTTTTAAAAATTAAATTATTCTTATTACATCTCAATTGTTATCTCATCCCTTGTCCTCCCACTCCTCCCTCCCTCCCGCTTTCCCCCTACTCCTCTCCCCTATGTCTGTGACTGAGGAGGACCTCCTCCCCCTCTATATGATCATAGGCTATCGAGTCTCTTGTTGATGACTGGGTTTTCTAAAAACTGCGAGAGTGCACAGATCAGCCAACGCAATTTCTTTGTTGGCTTTCTATGTAAAGTCATTAATGCATCAGATTTCTGCTTATGTTACACGCCATTTAATGGGAAGGATGAACCCATTTTATGTGCCCCAGATCACTATTCACTCTAGTTTTGCAGTGTGATGAGTTTCCAGAGCTCTTCCTCACTTCACCAAGACTTCCTCAGTCTGAACCAAGGGCTCCTCTGGCACCCTGCTCTCCTACGGAAGGCCAACTTTATCTTTCTCCTTTTACTTTTTAAGTAGCTGTAGTAACCTCAGTTATATCTTATGCATAGTTGAGATTTTGGACCATGTGGTTTCAAAAGCCTTGCTCCCACTTAAAAGTATATACTTTGATGATACGAGAGCATCAGTTGATCTAGTTTGTATCCTTCACATGGTTTGGGATCATTGTCTTATAGTGTTGGAGAGAACTCATTCATTATTTCAGATTGCTTTAAGTAAAAATTCCCACTGCATATTGAAGCATTTGGTTTATTTAAATCTCAACTCCAGAATGTCTACAAATATAGAGTATCAAGTGAATCTTTGACAATGTAAAGTTATTGCATATACAGTGTTTTTTCTCAAGTACAAACAGCAAAAAGCCTCTACTATTTAGAGAGAAGTAACTAGTTACACACTAACTGTAGAAATCAGGATTCTAATTCTGTACTTAAATCAAAATGAAATTTGGGTATGTAGCCAGTAGATTGGAATATGAATAGTAATAAAACTTTCTGCTACACGTTTCCTCTAAAATTATTTATTATTATTTCTATTAAGAAGTAATCCGGTTTCAAAAAAGAACACGAAGCCCTTTCAATATTGACTTCAGTGCTAAAGAAAACAATGTAAATTTTGCGATTATTTTATGCTATTTTGGTAATTGAAAAAAGAATTAAAATTACAATAAAAATTGCTTTCAAAATAGGCTATATTTTAGAAAGAGCAGAACAAAGAAATACAACACATGTACATGAACAATACTGCAATGTATAGTTGAATGAAGAATAATTTTATTTTAATTTTTAAAGATTTATTTATTTATTATTATGTATACAGTGCTCTACCTGCATGTACATCTGTGGGCCAGAAGAGGGCGTCTGATCACGTTACAAATGTTTGTGAGCCACAATATGATTGCTGGGAATTGAACTCAGGACCGCTGGAACAGCAGTCAGTGCTCTTAACCACTGAGCCATCTCTCCAACCCAAAGAATAATTTTATTATCACTCGGAACTGAACATCTGCAGATGTCTTATACTGTTGATCTAATGCTCTAGTTCCTTTCACTGTTTAAAAACACTACTTAAATCAAGGATAGGGAAACACCCCAGTAAAAATCCTAGACAAGGGGGCTTGAGTTTGGATCCCTAGTACACATGTAAGAAGCTGGGCTTGGTGACCCATCCCTGGAACTGGGGAAATAGAGACAGGTAGAACCCTGTAGCTTACTGACAAGTAAGTCTACCTAATCACTCACCTTATTTCATTGATGTTATGTCAAAAGATAAAAGGTATAAAGCAACAGAGAAAGAAACCAAACATCAACATCTATCCTCCACAGATGCATACATATCAGTGTCTAAATGTACACACTACATTACACACACACAGAGCACACATATATATGTACATACACCCAAACACAATGACACCCACATACAAAGACATATATACACATGCACATACACATAAACACAAGGAAACACACATGCATACACACGCACATATGCACACACAACAACAACAACATATATGCACACACGTACACACTCAGGCACACATACTCCCAGGAATACACACACACACAGAGAATGTTGAACCTGTGGTCACTGGCTTTTTTTTTTTTTTTTTTGCTTCTACTATATACTCTTTTTTAAAAAATATTTTATTAATTTATTCATATTACATCTCAATTGTTATCCCATCACTTGTATCCTCCCATTCCTCCCTCTCTCCCATTTTCCCCTTACTCCCCTCCCCTATGACTGTGACTGAGGGGAACCTCCTCGCCCTGTATATGTTCATATCAGGATATCAAGTCTCTTCTTGATAGCCTGCGATCCTATTGGGACTCTAGGTGAGAGAAGTATGGGAGAATGGGGAAATAGAAGGATCCAGAGGATCCTAGAAACCTACAGAAGAACATTATGATGGGCAGATCTGGGCCCAGGAGTCCTGCTCAATCTTTGGCACCAGCCAAGGACAATACATGCAGTAAACTTCGAACCCCTACCCAGATCTAGCCAATGGACAGGACATTCTCCACAGGTGAGTGGAGAGTGGGGTCTGACTTTTACAACTTACTCTTGCAGACTTCTGATAGCTGAAGTGTGCTGCTCAGCTTTCATTTTATGAAATGGTGAACACAAGAACATTTTTTTTTTCCTAAGAAAAGCTGAATCAGAAGGTCATGCCTTGACAATTGCTTATGGTTTGAAAAAGGAATAAGATATGAGGAAATAGGGAATAGACTTATTTTTTTACCTTAGAAAAATACAGAGCAAGTCACAGTGAAAGCTAGCACCACATATTCAACTCTTCTGCTTTGCTGTATTCCAGAGACAGAAGGCTGGCATGATTGCTTGCCACTTATTTATAACTTCATGGCAACCGTGCTAGATGCTGGCTGCCTAACAAACACACTAAAGCTGCAACATTGTCTTTTGTCTCTTTCTTTGCACATTAAGTCTTATTATGCCATTTGTTTTGTCACTAAGGGAGGAAAAGAAGCCAAGCAACCAAACGCTGGAGGGAAAATTATCACTACATGCATGCACTAAATATTTAAATTGCAGTTTCCTGTTTGGACAAAAAAAAGTTTGAGTTAGACAAACATCTAATTCTCTGGCAGCTCACATCAGATTCCCATGTCTCATTTTTTTTTGCTTATCAATTTTCTACAAATTTTCATTTGCATATTATTCTCACACTTGCCAATTCGTTATCAATGTTACTGTGTGCATTTCTATTGTGTATGTATTGCAGCTTCATTGTGCATGGACTGTAACTTATTTAACTGGTTTTCCACTAATTACATACTTTTATTTCCAACTCTGTTTTTTATTTTTCATTTTAAACAATATGCTTTAATTATAATTGTACAAAAATGAATGAATATGGATTTATATTTATTCCCAGTTTGCTTACATTTCCTTGCTCCCTTTTTTATAATATATAATTTTAAAATCTAAGATATCCATTCAATTACGAAATTGTAATTTCTACTTATTTAAGTTTACATATGAATTTATTATTAACAACCATACTTTATGTTCAGTAAAACAATTCTGATTTCATTTTTAATTTTATCATTATTTTACTGTGTATAATAATCTCAAATATTACCTTTTTCTTCAGGATTGATAGGAAGCTATTTTTTTGCTAGCTTCTAGCACTGAATTGTGAATTCTATTAGTCTAATTTAGATAAAATAATTTTTACATTTAAGTAAAATTATTTATAAGTAAAACTAATTTTGCTGGTATTTGAAATTATATATCTTTCTTAAAAATCAAATAATACTTGAGGATATTTATTGATGTCATTTTTCTAATGCGCAGTTGAATTTTTCAAATGGAAGCCTTCAATTTCTAAAGAATATCACTGATTTATAGACTTAAATATAAGATTATATTATATTGTTACTTCTCTTTGTCAGGCTAATTATACATACACAGGATCTTATTTACATTTCTACTGCATAATTTTTATTTTTATTTTTGGTTCCGTATTAAATTCCATTTGGTTTTGCTATTTTATACTCCTGCATTCCAAACTCAGTGTTAATTTCTCATTGTTTTATTTCTAATTCATCCTCTGTTCTGGTTCTGGCTCTTTCTTTGTCTTCTATCATCATCTGTTATCCCATTCATATTTTATATTTTTCTGTTATACTATTATATGTATCTGAATTTGTTTTTCTTCTTATAGTTCCTCTCTCTTAGACCAAATCAAGCCCTCTTAAAAACCATTTCAGGAAGGAATTAGATTAAAATTCTATCATCTCTATAATAACCATTCTGGACAATATTTTTATACCTTAACATTTTTGTGTTATTTGGAAAACCCTTGTTTTCTATAGCATCTTCATTTAGATCTTATATATATATTTAAAATATTATCCATCTTTGAATAAAATAGTATTGGCTTCAACCGTATTTTCACTGTAAGTTTGTATGGAAGCAAAGAAGAATTGAAAGTTGCATCACAAACTGACACACATTTTAACCATGATTTAGGAGGGGCGTTATTTGTAGAATTTACTTCTGTCCCACCTGCTGGAGATAGTAGATTTTGTAGCTGTTTATATAGTCAAGACAAACTCTCCATTCCTACATCTACAGACCATGTTGTAACAATATCGCTTGTCTCACCTAGTCATTAGTTCTTTGAAGGTGTGTTACTAGCTGTGACAGCTATTTTCAGTTATCACCTTCACTATACCTAGAGCTAAACCCAATGGAAAGCACACCTGTGAGGCATTTTCAGTTAATTAAATTAATTAATCAATCTACCCTTGCCTTACTAGTAAGTCCATTCCTTCAATGGCATTAGAGCCTACTACTTCATTGGGATTCCAGCATATGTTGAAGACCAGCTGACATATCCAGCCCCCTGGACTGAGCAACTACTGATTTTTGGATTTTCTGTCCAGGACTATCCATTCTTGAATTAGCTGGACATCAGCCTGTAAGCCATTCTTGTAAATCCCATATTGTCATGACACTTCCAGCAGAGTCTGTGTGACAAATGTTACTGCACAACCTGAGGCGATGACCCCTGCCTAGGGAGTGCCTCCTGAAATGGGGTCTGATGTTCCTGCCAGGAGTAACTGATTGCAGCCCCCCGCCCCCGTTTTCTTACTCATTTGTGTTCTCCTAACCTACTCTCATATCAGAACTTTCCAAACATGACTCTGTTGCTATGGAATGCCCTAAGTTGGGACTGCAGCCAAGGGTCACTCATGGCCAGAGTTTACCACCAAGTTCTGCTCCACTAAACATGGCTAAGAAATAATCATCAGTTAATAGTTTATACCATGACTTACAAATAAAGTGTCGAAGGAAGCTCCAGATAGTGATGCTCAGATAAAAAGAAGAACTAAGAAAAAATTGTCCTGACACACAGATGTTTGGCATAATGAGAGAGCACTGACATTTGATAAAGAGGGCACATGCCTACAGATACCAAGCTAATGACTTAAGAATGGTGACAACCCAAGCACAAAACTCAAATCCAAGTGGATTAAAGACCTCAACATAAAACAAGAGACACTAAGTCATTTAGAAGAAAAAGTGGGGAAGAGCCTGGAACATATTGGCACAGGAGACAACTTCCTGAACAGAACACTAACACCCCAGGCCTTAATGTCAAAATTAATAAATGGGACCTCATGAGGCTGAGAAGCTTCTGTAAGGCAAGAGACACTGTCAACAGAACAAAGCAACAGCCTACAGACCGGGAAGAGATCTTCACCAACCCTACATCTGACCAAGGTCTAATATCCAAATTATATAAAGAACTCAAGAAATTAAACACCACCAAACCAAATAACCCAATTGAGAAATGGGGCTTGGAACTAAACAGAGAATTCTCAACAGAGGAATATCAAATGGCTGAGAGACACTTAAAAAGATGCTCAAACTCCTTAACCATCAGGGAAATGCAAATCAAAACAACTCTGAGATTACATCTTACACCCATCAGAATGGCTAAGATCAAAAATTCAAGCGACACTACATGCTGGCAAGGATGTGGGGAGAGAGGAACACTCCTTCATTGCTGGTGGGAATGCAAACTAGTACAGCCACTTTGGAAATCTATCTTGTGCTATCTCAGAAAAACGGGAATAGGGCTTCCTCAAGACCCAGCTATTCCACTCCTTGGAATATACCCAGAAGATGCTCCAGCACACAACAAGAAAATTTGCTCAACCATGTTCATAGCAGCCTTATACATAATAGCCAGAACATGGAAACAGCCTAAGTGTCCATCAAAAGAAGAATGGATAAAGAAACTGTGGTACATATACACTATGGAATACTATTCAGCTATTAAAAACAAGGAATTCCCGAAATTTGTGGACAAATGGATTGAGCTAGAAATGATCATAATGAGCCAGTTAACCCAGAAGCAGAAAGACTCAAATGGTTTATACTCACTTATATCTGCATATTAGCCCAAGGGGCATGTCCCATGAAAGCCTTCACTTACCAGGAAACTGGGACAGAGGGGAGGACATCCTATTGGGACTCTAGATGAGAGAATCATGGGAGAATGGCAAAGTAGAAGGACCCAGAGGGTCCTAGAAGCCTACAAGTAGAACATTATGATAGGCAGATTTGGGCCCAGGGGTTTCTCTCAAACTAAGGCACCAGCCAAGGACAATACAGGCGGTAAACTTTAAACCCCTACCCAGATCTAGTCAATGGACAGAACACTCTCCATAGTAGAGTGGAGAGTGGGATATTACTTTCTCACATACTCTGGTGCCTCACCTTTGACCATGTCCCCTGGAGGGGGAGACCTGGTGGCACTCAGAGGAAGGACAGCAGGTTACCAAGAAGAGACTTGATACCCTATGAGCATATACAGGGGGAGGTAATCCTCCTCAGGAACAGTCATAGGGGAGGGGAATAAGGGGAAAATGGGAGGGAGGGAAGAATGGGAGGATACAAGGGATGGGATAACCATTGAGATGTAACAAGAATAAATTAATAGAAAAAAAAGAAAAAAAAGAATGGTGACAACATTATTACTTTGCATCCTGTATTTTGAACTGTGGCTTCTTTGCATGAAAAAAAATGTAACCACAAAGACACTCTCCATTTCAAAAAATGTGTATAAAAATCTAGCTTGATTGCCTGCAAAATACATTCAGACATAAACTCTCCCCTGGCGAGTTTGTCACTCGCCTATCTTTGTTCACCGACGCTTCAAGAACTCCTGTTCCCAAGGACCTATCTCTGACTGAGAAAGTCCGTGGCTATATATATGTTCATTCTATAAATTATGTTACACTAGAGCACCCCTACTAATATACTAGTATTCTCACAGACTCCATTAGTATAAGTGGTAGACATTATCTTAGTGTCTCTGATGCTTACACTCAGATGCACTCACATGGTCATGGAAATAAAGACCCTTTCTCTGCCCATTTTGCACCCCAGCTAGAGCATCAGTAGAAGGAAGACATTATAAACTCTTTGCCGTTCACATTTTTTCTATTTTAATCAACTCACAATTATTATGCCTAAATTGTTCAGTTTAGAGAATCAGCCATGGATAGTGATAACGCATACTTATCTTTATTCACTGCTCTTTCCAGACTGAGTGATTTACATCCCCACTACTATGGTCAGACCCAAATATTGATCCTTTCTCGGTTTCAGGAGGTTAAACCGCTTTCAATGGAAACCTTTGTGTAAGTAAGCAAATTGCAATAACTGAAACAAATAATGAAAAATGTTGACACCCTTAAGATTTTCTGTTACACTATTATGTATCTAAATTTGTTTTTCTCTTAATAGTTCTTCTGTTTTACAATAAATTGAGTCCTTTTTTAAAAAAAAATGCAGACAGGAATTTGATTAAAATTTTATCTGTTCTATAATGACCATTCTAGGAATAATGGGTTTGATTTTCTAGGAATAACAGGTTTGAGTATTGCATAGATTATATCATTTTAAAAGGTAAATTCAGTGAAAGGAAAACAGAGTTATAGTATGAGGAAAGGAAGGAAGTAAACAGATATCTATAATTTAAAGCCTAATGTTGCTTTTGGTAAATATAGCTTATAACTAATTATTTTATTATGTAATGCACAATATATTTTTGTTACTATGATAAAATATTCTTATCAAAAGTAGCTTTGGTAGAAAACCATCATTTAAAGTAAGTTAAGGCGGGGACTTTAAAGCATCACATTTACTACCAAGAACAGAGAGAGATGAAGGCGCCTGTGATGCCTGACTGCTTGCTACTAGCTAGCTAGTGTTGTGTGCTTTTATACAGTTCAGGTTCCCAGGCCTAGGCATGGTGTTGCCCATAATAGCTTGTATCTCCTAACAACAACAACAACAACAACAACAACAACAACAACAACAACAACCACTCTCATAAGACAGGCCAACCTGATCTAGATATTTCCTTATAATGACTCTCTTCCAGGTAATTTTAGGTTGTGCCAAGTTTACATTTAGAACCAGCACTTTGCTTAAAATGAACTACATTAAAGATATTTGACCATGTCCCCTGGAGGGAGAGACCTGGTAGCACTCAGAGGAAGGACAGCAGGTTACCAAGAAGAGACTTGATACACTATGAGCATATAAAGGGGGAGGTAATCCCCCTCAGGAACAGTCATAGGGGAGGGGAGTAAGGGGAAAATGGGAGGGAGGGAAGAATGGGAGGATATAAATGATGGGATAACCATTGAGATGTAACAAAAATAAATTAATAAAAATATTTTGAAAAAAAAAAAAAGAAGATCCAGTTAAGAACTAGTATGTATGCATAACTTCACTGCTCTCTACTCTTTACCCTGGATATAATGAAACTAGATGCTGAATGTTCTTAGGGAATGAATTCCCTCCAGTGATGCATTGTAAAATGAAGTTGTAACCCAAATAAGTCATTTCTTCTTAAAAAAAAACCTCTATTAAAAATAAAGATAATAACCTAGGTATCTACATCTAGAAAAATTTTAATCATTCCTATGATTTTGCTATTTGAAAAACTGATGGTGATTCTCTCTTTAAATTAAACATATTCCCCATTTGCATACATTTGTCTTCTTGTATATAAATGCCAAATTATTAATTAAAAATGTAGGTAGGTCCATGCTCTTAAATTAATGTTTCAACCAACAAGAACAAAAGTGATTACTTTGACACCAACTGACTTTTAATATATGGATTGCATTTAAATAAAAAGATGTTTGGTCCATTGTTTTATTGAAAGCAGTTACTAGACGATATTTATCTCCTGTGTTTAAAAAACCTATTATTAACAGCACTAGGAGCCCCTCTAGTCCAATTAAAACCTGTGTTTATATTTTCTATCAGCTGAACTTGTTCCCTAGATTGGCATTAATTACCACAGCTATCTAGCCAGTATATAAATCTATTGAACATCTGTTGTTTACCTGATGTAAATTTTATATATGAAAAGAACTATTTATTACTAAAATGTGCATTTATTTTAAACTTATTTTTACTTTGTGTATATCCCAAACCATGGTTACAAACTTTGTGCTCTCTAGATTAGACTGAGGATGAGTGTGTGCATTTAAACACACTTCACTAAAGTAATTGGTGGGGTTTTTGTTTGCTCTTGTGGAATTACAACAAACTTCTGATTATCTACAGTCAAATCTTTTTCCTTTTGGTTTGTAAATATTTCTTATTATTTGTACTATAGTCAGCCAGAGAAAGCTGGATTTTATTACATTCTTAGGAAAAAAGTTACATTGATCATGATGCAAAAAAATTAGGGCTTACCATGTTACTTGTGCTTAGTGTGTAAGTACAAACACTTGTCGTTCACCCATCTATTCATTAATTCACTCATTCATTCAATTTAGAATGAACGTAGTTAAAACGTGAGCCATATATAACCTAAGAAACTGAAGGCTCTACCTGTGTCTAAGCTTCTAAATAGATCCCTAAAATGTTTTCTGAGAGCTATACAAGAAATCATGACAGATTTATCTGTTAGTTTTGTTAGTGGTTTTTAAAATGAAGCTTAGTCCCCAAGTATTTTATTTATATTCATAACTCCTGAAAGCCAAACAGCCATCAGTCAAAAGAAATGTTTATGGAACACCTACTGAGTGATGAGTGCTTTATTTATTCATAAAGAAGAAAATAGGGGGAAAAAAAGGTACCTACTGAGACTGGCTGCAGCTTGATACTGTGATGATGACCCAGTCGCAGTGGTTAGAAGAACATCACCGTTTATGCAGGGTACATGGCTTTGGGCTGATCACCCACCAGTTTGAACTCAATATCTGCACCTATAAATCAGTCCTAATGTTGCCATTATGTGGTTATTGGGAAGATAAATATGATACTGTACACAAAACACAACAGTAACTGGGACACAATAAAGCGTTGGTAAAAATAAAGAGTTTCCTCAGCTGGTGGGGAGGCTGGCCATGGCTCAAAGCCTGTTGAGCAGACATGAGTAGTTTGTTCAGCAGCAGAGAGAAACACATCCAAATTCTTGTTATTTCATTAGACCTAAGAATTTCTAATGTTTATTTAATCTTGACAGTTACCAAAGCCTGCTGGATCAGGAACAATCTAATAATCCTTCAAAATGAGTTTTATTAGCAGAGAGAGTGCACCTCAACTAAAGGAGCCATGATGAGGTCTTAAGATGTGACAGTGTAGGACAGGAGAGAACATCACACCATAGGCAGCGTAACAGCTGTGAAGTGGGAGGCCTCACAGACATTGTAAAAATACTAAGACAATTACTTATAGAGAAGAGTAAGGGTGCTCGCCATCATGGATAATATGGGATGGGGGCCTGAAAAGGAGGACAAGAGAGCAGAGAGAACACCCTAAAGCAGCTCAGCCAGATATGAAGAAGGGAAGCTGAGAGAACCCTTTCTTTTATAACTTTCCCCAGCTGGTGAGGTGCCTGGCAGAGCTCAGAGCCTGATATGAGTTTATTCAGAAGCAGAGATGTACATTCAAATTCTTGTTACTTCCTTATACCTAAGAAACTGGAGCTGGGAATGGGGGCTGGGGCATGATTTCAGGAAGAGAGAAAGACAGACAGACAGACAGACAGACACACACACACACACATACACATGGCGGGGGTAGCAGAGGTGGGTAGGTAAGGCTGGCCTAGACAGACAGAAGGAGAGCAGATAAGCCCACACACAGAGTGAACTATTGTGCCTGGTTACTCGGACTGGAACTAGACATTTGCCCAGCCTGCCTTTGCTTTTTCCAGACTCTTTTGCTCGCTAGTACAAGCAGAATCTCTCTAGAAAGAGAATAAATAGGTCTCCCAGTGTTTTGAACTTTTGGAAGATGAAAAAAAAATGCCTTCAGAGTAAACAATACCATTGTATCTTTTCAGGGTATTTCACTATCTTTAGCTTTCAAGGCTTTTTACTTTTTAGTTTTCCTTTCAGAAGTTGTTGACCAACAAAAACACAAATATTCAAGTTGATTATGAATGTGTTTATGCTCAATAACTTGTAAAGGTCACTACTGCTCCTTTCTTTACTGTAAGTGCAACACCAAGACAGGGGCATACGCTCTATGCTATAGAACAAGGAAGGGAGGAAGAGACAGGGTTTGGGGCAACACCCATCTTTTATAAAACAAGCACTCTATACTCAGCAGATCTCCCTTTTCCTTTAGTGCCTCAGACTCCTTCACCCAGGTTTCTCTACCACATAGGGCCTTGATCCTGAGTCACCGTAAGTGCCAAGAAAATAGTACCACAGTAGTGTGAGTGAATTAAGGGTATCCATTAATAATGGCTTCTTCAATACTAGTTGAAAAGATGCTTTTAAAAACATCTGGGTTTGATATGTTTGAAAAAGGCAGTGGCACACATTCTCCATCTTGTATATCAACATACACTGCAAGAAATTCTGAGGAATTTTCATTATATTTTGGAATTCTGACTATAAGGAGTCCTTTAAAGAATAAATCTCCAGCAATGGGGTCTCCAACTCTTTGGCAGACTACTTATTAGAAAGCTAATTGTCAGAATCACTTGATACAGGAGGACAGACTTTAGCACATTTAAATATAGGATAAGTATAGATATATATCAGTGAAGTTTAATAGACTAACTTTTTTTAAATGCTAAGAGCTAGGGATATAGATCATCTGATAAAGTGCATGAAGAAGTGCATTTGATCCCAAGAGTCCATGAGAAAAAGCTGGGCATGGTGGGGCATGCTTATAATTTCAGTACTGGGGAGGCAGAGACAGGACAATCCCTGGGGCTCATCTAGCTGAACTACGGACTCACAGGCCAATGAGACTCTGTCTCGAAAACAAGGTGGAAAGCTGTTGAGAGACGCCACCTGATGTTGTCTTCTGCACATATGCATATATACCCCTAGACACATGCAATCTGCCTTAGTCACTGTTTTATTGCTGTAGAGGGATGCCATAACCACAGCAACACTTATAAAAGAAAGCATATAATTAGGGCTGGATTACAGTTTAAGAGGTGGAGTCTATTATCACAACGGCAGGAAGCATGGTGGCAGGCAGGCAGACATCCTGCCTGGAACCTTAAAGCACACCCCAGTGACACATTTCCTCCAGCAATGCCACACCTTTTAATCCTTCTCAAATAGCTCTACTCCCTGTTAACTGAGCATTCAAATATATGAGTTTATGGGGGCCATTCTTACTCAAACCACCATATAATTCCTTACTAAGACATCCATGTATATGTGCATGTACACACACACACACACACACGTACACACATACATACACACACACGTACAGAGAGAGAGAGAGAGAGAGAGAGAGAGAGAGAGAGAGAGAGAGAGAGAGAGAGAGAGAGAGAGAGAGAGAGAACTATGCGTACATTATATTTAACATAGAACAGACAAAGAGTCTTAGGACCCACAGTATTTTCTTTGGAAATTTTGACATATCTATCTGTATGACTTGTCCTGAATGTTAAGCAGACCATCAAAGCACATTGCATGCAGTTTCAGGACAATTCATCTAAGTCCTATTTATGTCATTTGTATTGAATAAATCAATCTCCTTGGTTTGTTGAAGGATAAAAGAGAAATCTAATTTCTGTCAATCCCATTAGATATTCTTTCTCAAATATCCTTATCAAATCCACTGAATCTATAAGTGTATTACATTCCCAATCTAGTTATTTCTAAAGGGGCGATGAGTCCATTTCTATTTTTATTTGGGCTTTCTTTCTTTCTTGGTTGTAAAGCAAAGTTCAGCATGACAAATTGTTTTAAAGAGGGCATAGGAAAAAATGAAAGTTCTCTGGAGTGTTAGTTCTTAGCAAAGCTTTCTTTGTACTTCTTTGTTTATTCGTGTGGTTCATGGAGGAGGCAGAACTTTGATGTCTATACGTCTGAGAGCTAGAAATGCAACAGGTATTCACTGAGCTTATAGTGTGACCCACTGTGCTTTGCTGGTGGAAACGAAGAAGGCTTCTGGGTCTCCTTGAGACGATAGAGAAATAAACAATAACAACAACTCAGTGCTTCCATGAGTCCATGACAGGACCACCAACAAGTAACAACAGGAGAGGGGAGGTTTAGCAATCCTGACTGCTGGCTTAGAAGAGAAAAAACATAGAGAGAAAGCCCAAGAGGGAGACCACATGTCCATTACTCAGAACTGCACAACTCTCTCCCCTTGCTCATTGATGTTGCTAAAATGATAAAAACCTAATGGTTACATATTAATGTACAGGTAATCCTTACTATTTTGAGGATACATAGGCTAACCTCCAACTGTCTTATCCTAGGAGATTCTTTCTTTAAAACCTTGTATTAAGGACTTAAGTTAAGCATGGTACCTCATCATCAGAAACCCTGACAATGCCTGTCTACTTTAGGGTGTCCTCTTATGGGTGTCAGAGGATGCTTGCCTGGAGACATTGAAGACTATTCCAGGATCTTATTTTCCTCTATCCAAGACAATTTGATGGAGTACCAGGGTATCTGATCATCAGGAGTATTCCTGGTTGCTCATGAGTGGTCTTTATTTATTTTGTGTGGCCTTTATTTTTTCTATTAGTCTCACCATTTCAAATCAACAATAAAACCATTTAATAATCTTTTTTTTTGTTTTTGTTTTTTTGTTTTTTGTTTTTCGAGACAGGGTTTCTCTGTGTAGCCTTAGCTGTCCTGGACTCACTTTGTAGACCAGGCTGGCCTCGAACTCACAGCGATCCGCCTGCCTCTGCCTCCCGAGTGCTGGGATTAAAGGCGTGCACCACCACCGCCCGGCCCATTTAATAATCTTTAAGAGATCAGAAATGTCAATTAATTAAATATGATTAGTTCTATCTAGTTAATAATGTCTTCAAATGCAAATACATGTAGAAAGTTTCTGATGGGGCTGGGTAAGGCATGTTCATTAAACCCTGCTGGGGGTGGGCCTGGAGAGATGGTTCAATAGTTAAGAGCACTAGCTACACTTGCAGAGGATTTCCAGTACCCACACACCCACACAGTTCACAGCTCACAGCTCACAGCTCACAGCTAATGTGGCTCTTGTTCTAGGGGATCTGATGTCCACTTCTGGACTCCATAAGGACCAGACACACATGTAATGTACAACCATACATGAAAGGCAAAATAGTTTTATAATAAAAGTAAAATAAAATGATACAACAATAAAAACAAAAGAAAGAAAGAAAGAAGGGAAGGAGGGAAGGAAGGAAAAGAAAGGTAGAAAGAAAGAAAAAAAAGAAAGAAAGAAAGAAAGAAAGAAAGAAAGAAAAAGAAAGAAAGAAAGAAAGAAAGAAAGAAAGAAAGAAATACAAACCCTGTTAGTTGATGTGAGTCAGGACTCTAAGGCCATTGCAGTTGCTGAAATGTAGTCGTAACATTTATCAGATGTATGCATGATATTCGCATGCCTGCTCATTGTCACACTGCAGTTTCAGTTAGATTTTTGACCACTGGCAAGAAATTTGAACGCCTAGAAAGGAATCTACCCTAACTGAAGGCTCTGCTAGCTACAGAGTATTTACTCTGGTAAGAAGAGGCTAAAGAAATTCCTGGACTTCTCTGAGCACAGAGGTAATTAATATGCACATGTGCATTTTCATGGCTTGGGTCCCTAAGTCACCTCAGGGTCTTTTCATTCCTCAGAGGTCAGCAACAACAGAACCAGATGATCCTTACTGTTTCTTTAGCTCCACATGTTTCATGACTGTGCTTTTTTTACAGTTGAACACTCCAGTCATGGTCACGTTTTTTACAGATTGTGTGTGTATGTGTGTGTGTGTGTGTGTGTGTGTGTGTGTGTGTGTATTTGGAATGAAACAAGTCCTTTGAAAGAATTGGCGCACTTGAACTCCCAAGTTAATTAATTGTTTAGGAGCTGGGGCTTGACCTCAGGGTCTCCAGCATGCTAGACAAGTGCTATAGCACTAAGCTAAGTCCCGCTCCTCATGGGAATTTGGTTAGGTCTGCAAATTGCTCCACAATGACCCATGACCCAACTCTTTAACAGAGTACATCACTTAAGAATGGAAAATGCTAGGAAACAGCTCAGACATGTCAGCAGGCTGCAAAGGTAAATGTATAATACACACTTCTTTTTACCTACATTGCATGGTTATTCCCAGCCCTCAGATTCACAAGAGACCCTGATCCTCCTCAGGAGGGATCTGAGTGACTCAGTGTTAGCCCCAGTATATAGCAAGCATAGAACAAAGCCCATGATTTCTGAAATTAGATATACTATTATATCTCTGTCTTGTCCCAGGGACTCCTAAGACACAATTTGGAAGTTTGTATTGATAGCAATTATTCATAATAGGAAGGAGAAGCAGAGCTAGAAAGTTTGAAAAAAGATTTTAAATTGTGTGTGTGTGTGTGTGTGTGTGTGTGTGTGAGAGAGAGAGAGAGAGAGAGAGAGAGAGAGAGAGAGAGAGAGAGAGAGAGAGAGAGAGAGAGAGAGAGAGAGAGCACATGTGTGTATGTGTGTGGTACATGTGAATGAAGGTGGATACAAAGGTCAGATGCATTGGTATATCAAGATTTGCTAAATACAGCACTCTATGAGAAGACAACCCACCTCTTTGTAGCTGGAAGGTGTCTTGAGTACCTTCTTATGATCCAGGGGAACCAAATCCGGGTCCTCTGAAAGAGCAACAAGCACTTCTATTCTCTGTGGCATCCTTCCAGACCTTAAGAGGGGAATTTTGAACCACTGGATTATGGCATGCATGTGAGGGGAATGTGTGACAAGGTTGAATTAAAAAATGAAGAAGAAAAGTAAATTTATTTTTTTTAATCCTGTAGTAAGAGGATTTGGTTGAAATTGACAAGTTTTTCTTCAATTCCAATTGTTCTATACAATTTCAAGTTCTAATCTCTTCCTCTTTTGATTTTCCAGCCTCCTCTGCGGGTACAATTTTGTCTCAAAGTGTAGTGTCTCTCCTCTAAGAGCTACCTCTTCTTATTCCGGACATGCTGAGTGCTAGACTTCCTCCTTCTCTTGTGACCCTGCATCACTGACTTACATCCTTACCTGCCTGGAATTTCTACAGAAAATTGGTCTGGGACTTGATAGCACTTTCTCCACTGGGAGTTGTAATGGCAGGAGCAGAGCTTTTAAAGCACTCCTGAGAGGCTCTGATTTGGACATCTAACTCTTCTTCCTTCAAGGTTTGGAGTCTTGCAAATGTTATTTAGTACTCTGAGTACAGTGCAGAAGAAAAATTCTCCAATCTCTTTTCTCACAGAGGACAGATCTCAGGAGCTTCTTTGTGCCACTGTGTCTAATGCAAAATTCACAAGTGGGCATTTGCTGAGCAAAGAGGCTTCAACATCTTAGTGAAGTAAGGAAAAGTAATATTTTGGAATGACATTGTAGAAAATAGGGGTGCTTATTCATTCATTCAGCAAATTTTAATTGCTACATAAAAAGTAACCTACTGGTGGCCAGTACAGTGGTCAGAGAAACAAAATGTGTTAGCTTAATTTTTGCTTCTTTCTTTATTCCCTGACTTTGTTGTAGGTGCCAGGAGTTCTCACAGGAGTTCTGCTTAGTATGATTTCTACTCTTCTTTAGCACCTTGTCTTTTCATGCTAGCTATGTTCAACACAGGACAATGGACAACATCTGATTTTCATGAATAGAGAACTTGCTTTTGTTCTCTCTCACACCCACCCCATGCAGGATAGCTCTCCAGATGGCAGTTGACTCCCCCCCTCACCCCCCCCCCCCATCTCTCTCTCACACACACATTTTGTTTGCAATCATCATAGAATGTGTTGGAAATGCAAGATCCTAAGAAAAACTGGAAGCTGACTGGAAAAGCCCAGGCTGTATGTCAGTCCTGTTTTAGAAACAAGATTACCTCAATGCTTTTAGCCTAATGTGTCCTGAAGACATGGGATTTAAAACTCCAGGTAGGCTGCCCTTCAGTTCCCCCATTTCCCTCAGATAAGACACGGACAGGTGCTGGGTCCATGTGACTCCAGCTAGGTCCTTGAGCAATGAAGAATAGACTTGCTGTGTATCCTAAGCATATGCTGCCTGGTGGTGAGCATCAGTAACACAGGTGAGTACTCTGTACTCAGCTTCACACCAATTGTTAACTTATGTGCTGCATGCCTATTCTGCACCATGCTGTTGCTTCTTCAGTGAAATAGTAGTGTTGGAGTAGGCAGCCCTCAACTTGGAGTTAGGATACATTGCTTTGACCAGATCTGTATTCATATGGTCAAAATTTACTTGGTAGTAACATTAACAGTCTATGAAATAAGGAAGCTAAAGCAGTTGGTTTCAGGAGTGCTCCTACCTCATAATTTATTTAGTAAATTGTGGAGTTTATCCAGAGTAACTTATGCCTTCTCTAACTAAGTGGAAAGCATCCCAGATAAAATTTTCATATCCCTCCCATGCCTAGAGCTCTCTCCACTAATATAACACATTTTGTTATTTAATGAGGAAAGAGAATATGAGGTTTTAAGATTTGTTTAATAGACTCTAAGAAGACTTAAAAAGCAAAGAAATTTAATTTGGTCATGTTAAAAAAATTTGGAGTATACAAATGTAATTTATTTTAATTGTTAAGAGTCTAGACTAACTGCATTGTATCTGCTATTTATACCTAAAATAAAAAGCTATGAATATTATTTCATATAGGAAATATACAAATTTGAACATCTTGGAATTATTTTATGACAGCTCTTACTTAGAATGAGCAATCAATTTCAAAATAAGTATCTGTATTGATGTCTTCATATCCAAAGTAACGTGAGAAGGAAAAGGTTTAATTGGCTTACCCATTTGGACCACAAAGTCCACAGAAGAATGCTGCCCCCACCCCCATGGCTTGCTCAACTTGTTTCTTTATAGAACCCAGGACCAGCTGCCCAGGGGTAGTACTTTACATAGTGGGCTAGGCCTCTGCATATCAATCATTCATTAATCAAGAAAATGTCCTACAGAATTTCTAATAGGCCAATACAAAGGAGGCCATTTCTCAATTGAGATTCCTTTTCTCCAGATGAGCAAATTGACCAAAAACTAACTAGCATGCAGGAGAATTATAAATTAAGAATATATGACTCCGGGGAACAAGTCTAAAAAAGATTAACTAGACACGAACATTCACATTGATATTAAATATACAGCCCCAGTGTGCCAGAGTGAAAGAGCATATTTTTATATGAATGCCAATGTTATGAACCTGCCTTCAGGTTCCTACTTTGAGTTCTCGGCTTTTGTTCATGGGCTTTATCACTTTATCACAGTATAAAGCAAACGATTGGCCATCCATTTGGCTCTGGGGAAAGTGTATTTTTAAATCCACAGTGAGCAATGTGAAATAAAAGCATTATTAATTATAATGTCTAGATCAAAGAAATCTACAATAAAAGAATGTGTAAAATATGATTTTAACCATGCATCCTTGTCCAGAGTCCTCTGTATCTTTCAGTCTTACTTATATAGCTGTGGACTCTGATATAGAATATGGATAAGGTAACGTTATGAAAAAAGGTGACTGTGATGGAGCCAGCCTTTGCCTAGCCACACTCATCAGCTCAGTGACAGGAACTTCTTTCCTGTTTCAGTGAAGCATGCTTATGGATGGGAGCCTGAGAAAGAAAAGGAGACATCTTGAAAACAGTCGGTGTGGCATCCCCTGGGCTGAGCTGCACAGAACCGGAGGAATTCAAAACAAGGATTTCATGAGAGGCTCAAGGAAGCAGCCAAAGTGCTCAGAGCAGTCTTAGCATTTTTCCACTAAAGGCAACATTTGATTCAATTCATCTTTACCTTCCTATGGGGCCTCTGCCTCCATATCTGTTATCTTTGGCCTACTGTAGTGGTGACAGTGATTTATTGAACTGTTATATCTTGTTTATCCATGTAGGGGAACAGAGTTGGCCCATAGCTTGTTTCATGAACACTAAAGTCTCTGAAACATGCATTTTATACTGTTTCGCTCAATTAAAGTTTATCGTGTTCTGGGTACTATAAAATGTTAACCCGTTATTATTGCACAAGATTAATACGCATATAAAATATGTGCTTTCACTCAATTACTGAGGCCTTGTGTTTAATACCAAAGTGAGTATTTTTCTCTGTGTGTCTATTTCAGGCTTGTTCTTTCATCATTGATTTTATAAATGTGTATTCCAACTTAGTTGTGTCCTTCACACAATTTTATTTGTTGATAATCTGCTGATATTTCCTGAGATATTTGTTAGATTCATATTATTTGATTTGCTCACTTATTATACCCTATGTTCAGCTTTATCACTGTATGAGAGGTTCATCTTTTTCAACACTATTCCTCTATTTCAGTGCAATAGCTGAAAATTATTGTGGACTTAAAAAATTCCATTTGTCTTCCCTAAATTTGCACCTTGCATTAATGAAAAGAATATATTGAAATAACTTGGCAATAAATAATGAGTGAAGGATCACCACCTAATTTTCAAAGGAAACCATGTAAAGACCCACTGAGACAAAAATGAGTCAGTATACTGTAAGGAAAAAAAAAAGGATGAGCATTTGTTCAGAAGCTTAATGTCTTCACATATAGCCTCTATAAATCAAAGCTTCCTCAACACCCCTGCTCTCTGTTCCTGTTATCAAAACTGTGCTCATGAGTAGAAGCAGCTCCCGCCCCCGGAGTTCTCATGACTGAAAAACATAATTCTTCATGACATTTTAGGTCTTTAATGGATGATGGATTTGGTACCTGGCTCTTTCTGATAAACAGGGGCACCGTGTGTGGGTCAGAGGATGGGTAAGTTGCTGGAAACTAACATACATAATAGCTCAAATTTAATGACTAAAAATACTCTTAATTATTTGGCACCAAAATAGTTTCCACTTTTGACTTCTGTATCTGACCAAAATTCTGTAATTTTGCCATCTGTTAAAATAATAACTTGCAAGACACATTAATTATTTACCTGTTAGGGTCTTGTTCCTACATATAGAATTCTTGAATGGAATGACTTCTTGAAACGTTACCATTCTATGAAAACTTCAACCATCTGCTTTACAGTGACTTTTGTATACTCTTTCCCAAAAGTTTATTTAGTGGTTTCTTCAATATTGTGGCTCATTTTGTAAGATATCATTTTAGGAACAATAAAATCCAACACGCTATAAGCTAGACTTGGGCGCAGTCATGACATAAGGTTAACACTAACTGCCCAAAGAAATGACTGCCTTACATAGTTGTTACCGCATTCTTCAAGCTTTTTAGCTTCAGTCAATTTGTTCTTTTCTTACTTTTCCCCTTCAATTTCCTTAGACACCCCAATACTTACAATTCTATATTACCACAACCTTCTTTTCACTGACTCCATCTTAGGACCATCAAACCACCTTAGTACTGGTCAAAAGAAAATGCAGTGAGGATAGATAACGAAAAGGAGAGTCATAAGCCTCATCTGGGCTTTCGTCATTATCGCCTTTACTGTTGGTTCACTGTCTCTCTTAAGGATTCTCATCTTAACCCTATCCTATTAACTCAGCTCTTGATAATTGTCCCAAAAATTTTCAGTAATGTAGCTCAGGTCTCACTATCTCATCCTTTAAAAGTAGAGTGAACTTTCATTCTTAATAATTAATGCAAGGTCTTGTTTTTCCCTATTCTGTCATTGCACAAACACACAAAGGAGATCAAGATTTGTTTTTTGCTATTGATAAAAATGAAAAGATGGGAACTTGATAATTTGTACTGAATTACAGTATAGCACACAATGTGTTAAGCATTTTAAACATACTGGTTGAATTATTACTGTGATTGGATGGAAGAGGTATTTTTTCCTTTTTTAAAAAATTATTAATTTATTCTTGTTACATCTCAATGGTTATCCCATCTCTTGTTTCCTCCCATTCTTCCCTCCCTCCCATTTTCCCCTTATTCCCCTCCCCTATGACTGTTCCTGAGGGAGATTACCTCCCCCTGTATATGCTCATAGGGTATCAAGTCTCTTCTTGGTAACCTGCTATCCTTCCTCTGAGTGTCACCAGAGACCTGGAAGAGGTATTATTATTTCCATTTTATTGTGCAGAAATGGGGATAATAGGGGATAAGAAAGGATTGAAAATTTGCTCTGAATTTTATAAATATTAAGCAACAAAATGAAATTTCAGAATATATGTTCCCAGAATCAGTCCTTTGTTCTCATGTTATGGTTCTATGTACTAAAATTATGTGAAAAAAGGAAGTAAGTTATGTCCATCCTTAGAGGAATGAAGAAACTTCCTTAGGTGGGCAATAGTCAGAGATGCTTATAGTCCACTCTGAGAGAGGAGAGATGTTGCTTGCTCCTAACCTTGCTGGATTGTTCATCATGTCATGGGATATGCTGAGACATGAGAAGGTGACAGTTTCATTTTTAGCATTAAAAACAAACAGCATAAACAAAACTATCTCCTCCGTACCATTCATAAGAAGTTGAGTTTTTACTACTCTGAGCCTATGTACTTTATTTCAGGTAAATTCTGGGCAAAATAAACTTTTCTTTATGAGATGGTAAAAGCTACCTATGGAAAATTCTGTTTGCATTACAAATATTTTAAAACTTAGCCAAAGATTCTTGCTGTCTCTTCCTAAGGGACAAAGTAAGATCTGTCTACCTAAGAAAGATTAATGTTAAATATATTTTTAGGGTATGAGATTTTGTCTCTCCCTTAAATTGCTGATCAGAAAAGACAATTTTAGGATCAGGGAATCTCTGTAGTCTAGCCTTAATTTCATTTCATATGTCAACTTTGCTCAAGTCACCTACTGGACAGGCAATGGAAGATAGGCCCAAGTGTTGATAAAACAAGTAACTCTTTTCTGTGGCAAACATTTAATCATTTATATCTTCAGCTTAGGGTATGAAAATATAAAAATCACTTAAAATATTTTCATGGCCTTTTTCTCAAATAATTACCAAGCGGTTTAATTGTCATCTATGAACAGATGTCTAAGTAAGAACATAAAAAGATGCAATAAAGACCTTGAAGCCATTCATATTTTTTTCAGAGGGGGAAATATTCATACATATTCACATATGAATAAATTATTACTTTTTAATAAATATAACAGTGAGAATTAGAAAGCAGCAAGAAACTTGCTGGAATTTGCATAAACATGTGAAAAGATGCATGAGGCAGTTTTGTTCTCAACTCAATGTTCTTAATATAGTAATTGATCATTTTAATGTTACCTTTATATAGCCAGCTGGACAGAGACACATTCTGCAAAACTTTACAATGATCACAGAGGACAATTACATAGTATATATAGCCATTTTCTGCATTTATTGTTGTACACGGGCTCTGTGTAAAGCAACCACACCATCGTAATAATGTAATGATCATAGAAGCAGCATTGTGAAACAAATGAGATAGTTCCAGCTTAATATATGAACAGTGTACGCACTTGCCTTCTTTTTGTTTTACAGGGTATGATATAAATGCTTGTAGCACTTCAAAAACGTATCCGAAAAAAAAAACACGCAGTCTAGATTTTCTTGAAATTTGGTAGAGACTACATTGTCTGTGAGCATCTGGCCTATCAGCCTGGGCCCCTGGGAAAAGACATACCTTATGGTCTCGCATGCGGTTCCTGGATCCTGGCACTGCATTGTCCCAAGAAACTCATTTTAAATTAGGTCACTATGTAGATTATGTGGAAGAGAATGAATTTATGGAACTGCTTCCCTCTTGTGATATGAGACCTCTAAGTCAAGTACTTGTGAGGAAATGTCCAGGCATTAATGTACATTCAAGATGTGCATTCTCTTGCTCCCATTAAAAGGCTTTTAAGCAGATCAAAAGCCAGAGAAGAGGCAAGTGCTTAGAAACTCACATGCCTCTTGTGGACAGTACCTCATCAGTGAACACAGGAGATATTTGTTCCTATCAAATGTCCCTGAAAGTGCAGAGGCTGCCTCATGAGTCAGAGTTTTTCAGTTACTCCACTGAACCCAGATTTTTAATTTCTGAGGGAGCTCTGGAAGGTGTGGATTGGTGGTCCCCCAGGAGTTATAGTAAAAATGGTACCTACATTTTCATGATAAACTATGAATCATTATTACAGGCAGGAGAAGAATAGAAGTTTGTCGCTTTCTAGCTTCTCTAAGTAGGTATTCAATGTAAAATAATAGATGCTAACCAGTGCAGACCTGACCTATGAGCACCTTTGAGACACTAGTATCAAATCACCCACCATTAGACAACAAAGGTGTGCTAGCACCAGGCACTTAAGATGGCATTGACTTTTCTATATTAATGGGCAGTTTTTAGCTTTACTGTGAAAGGCCCACAATGCAGGAGTAAGTCTACTCATCAGCGTTTCTTTAGATAAGTATATTGTGCTTAGAGGGTTGGGCATTGGGTTGAGAAAGGGCAGTTTATAGTGAGAGCATACAGACTTGTTCTTTCCATGGATTTACTGCCCCTAGGGCAACAGTGAGTCCAGGCAGTCATGGGAAGATGCTCTCAGCCAGCCTCTTGTTCCTAGTCCCAATGTGCCCTTGACACTTAATTAATTAATAATTAATATTGTCAATTAACTAGCTAGTTAATAACATTAATAAACTAGTAATAATGTCTAGATATGACTGTGGTCTCCGACCTTGTAACAGGATAATAATGTCTGAGCACATGTGTGGCGTTTAGCCTATTTCTGGGAACTTCTTTTACTTTCTGGGCTGCTTGGTGGCTATGGGAAAGGGGCACCTGGGATGACAGGCCAGTTACTAATGATGCAGCAGGAACACGGGGCCTTGCTGCTCAACAGCACTCTGACCAAACATTGGGAGCCCTGTAAGCGGGGTGGCTTCATGTGGTCCTGTCCTTCTCATTTACAAGTCAGATGCCTTATGAAACCCACAAGGCTTTTATGGGTTGGTTGGGTTTAGCATTTTTTTTTTCTTTCTGGTATAAGAATGGAGGAAACGCCAGAAATGAATTTTTAAAAAAGTCTTCAGATAATCTAAGTGTAATCCCCAGCATGTATTTTATAATGTATTGTATGTAGAGAGGATTTCTGGCAATTTGGATTTCAGAAAGAGTTCTCATATTAGAACAGGACTAGGACTAGATTTAGATGCCAAAGGCCAAACAATAAAACAGAAAAGCAAAGGATTTCTCCATGTTTTCAACTCGGACTTGGAGGAACGAGCCCTTCACCCTGTGTAGTCTACTCATCTACGCTGTTCTCAGTGCCTATTAACTAATAGTTGGTGTTCCTCAGGGCACTGGTTTATTTGGAAGTCTGCTGCTTGCCTGTAGAGTGTTATTATGCTGAGGTTATGGTTTAATTCAGTCTATAGTCCCCCAAATGTATGCATGTGTGTGTGTGTGTGTGTGTGTGTGTGTGTGTGTGTGTGTGTGTATGCATGCGTGTGCATCTGTGTATGTGTATTTGTGTGTGCATGCATGTGTGTATGTGTGAGTGTCTGTGTATGTATGTGTGAGTGCATGTGTGTGTATGTGGGGGGGTGTGTGTGCGCATGGGCGTGTGTGCGTGCATATTAAATTCAGGCATTTATGTATCTCAGGAAAGTGTTTTATCTCTGGTGTATATTCCCACTCCCCCATTTATTTTTTGAGACAGAGTTTTGCTAAGGATTTCAGCCTGGTTTTATTTTTTTCTTTTTTTTATTAATTTATTCTTGTTACATCTCAATGGTTATCCCATCCCTTGTATCCTCCCATTCATCCCTCCTTCCCATTTTCCCCTTATTCCTCTCCCCTATGACTGTTCCTGAGGGGGATTACTTCCCCCTGTATATGCTCATAGGGTATCGAGTCTCTTCTCGGTAACCTGCTGTCCTTCCTCTGAGTGCCACCAGGTCTCCTCCTCCAGGGGACATGGTCAAATGTGAGGCACTTGATCATAATGAGTGAGTTAACCCAGAAGCAGAAAGACTCAAATGGTATATACTCACTTATATCTGCATATTAGCCCAAGGGGCATGTCCCACGAAAGCCTTCACTTACCAGGAAACTGGGAGAGAGGGGAGGACATCCTATTGGGACTCTAGATGAGAGAAGCATGGGAGAATGGCAAAGTAGAAGGATCCAGAGGGTCCTAGAAACCTACAAGTAGAACATTATGATAGGCAGATTTGGGCACAGGGGTCCCGCTCAAACTAAGGCACCAGCCCAGGACAATTCAGCTTGGTTTTAAAGCCTTGAAGTTTTGAAGAGATCCTTTTCCTGCAGCATCCTTAGCATCTGGAGTTTTAGGCATGTGTGACCATGCTCAGCCTCATAAAATACATTAAAGGGGTTATAAAGATCAACCTTTGGTTTAACCATTTTGGTTCACGTCATTAGGACTGGGGAATGGAAGAGTGAGGGATGTGCTTCCGGTTCCAGTGATTCACCTGGCCATGCTCATAATTCTTCACAAGAAATCAGACTTGGGTCTCAGAAATTAATATTATCTATTTGCTTTAAAAGCTCTAACATGAACTAGATGTGTTCTTTTGGTTAAAACTGATGCTGTTGACATCAATTTTATTATTTAGTTGGATCTGTGCTGCTCCTTCCTTGCTCACTAGCGTCCGCATTTTAATCACATCCATCGCTGTTTTATAGAGAAACAGAAAGGACCCGTCAACTCTGGGCCTGTATCCTTTGTCACTCTCACTCATTAGCTTGGGAAGAGCCCTGGTGACCCTGTCCTTAAAGATCTATTTTGTGTTTATGAAAATGATGCATAAATAATGAAGTTTGGCATATTAGCATTTTAAAGCATGTAATTATCTACTCTCTATTACTCAGACAACTAGAAAACATCAGTGGAGAAGAAAAACAACAAAGCTATTTGTAGCTCTTGTACAGAAAAGTTTACCCAAGCAGCATGCAAAGAGTAGTGAGGGTTATCATGCTTTTAAATTTTCATACACTTTTCCAGACAAGAGAGCTTGAATGCCTTCTATTTGACACTTGATTAATGGTTCTCTACATAGACTTATTTGCTATTAGATAATCTGATTCATACTAAATATATTTTTAATAAATGTACTAAGGTAAGTTCAGATTTAGATGTACCATTTTTGAAATTACTTTGATGGTAGGCTTGGCTTCAGGGGAGATGTTTCTAGGACTTCCACTACAGGGGCCATTTTTCACATATCTTTCCTTGGAGGATTATGTAATTTCAAAATGAACTGATAAAGCAAACCCAAATTATAGAAATATTTCAATGATCAAAAAAAAAAAAAAAAAAACCAGTTGCCTATGATTTGGGACAAAACAGATCTGAATCTTACATTTATATAACTTCAGGCTTAAGGATCAGAATGTGCTCAGCAGTTTCATATCAAATCCTTGGCTGTGTATCAGCTGCATCATTACTACCATGGCAACGTCTAGTTAGGTAACACTTAATAGGGGAAGGATGGCGGCAGAAGAAAACCTCAATTACAGAATAAAACACTGTGGTGAACACATGAAAAACAGCATAAAACTTTGTCTGTTTAACTGGGAATCATTTTCCTATTTTAAAAAGTCCCTGCTGGTTGGACATAGGTCTACCATTCTTTTTTTCTTTTTCTTTTTCTTTTTCTTTTTCACTTCTCTAAAAATTTCCCCACTGTTTTTCCTCTCTTGATTTAAAAAAAATCGAGTTCTGTGGCTTAGGCTGGCCTCCAATTCAAAATTCTACCTCAGTGTTCTATGGCTGAAGGTATATGCTATACCATACCCCCACGAACTATTTGTGGTTTTGAATTTTTATATTGTAAGCAAATATTTTCTGTTGATCACAGTCTCCTCATATTTTTAGTGATATCTGTTCTTTGTTTCTTCTCCCATTGTTGGTAGCACCTTCAGAGATTAAGTACATATCTCACCAATTTATTAAAACCTCCCTTGAAAACTCCACAAAAAGTAATTTTTTTATTTTTTGTGGTTTATACTATTTAATATCAAATTTGGGCACACATTTCTATCTCTGTCATAAGTTAATACTTTTTCTTCTGTGAGTATCACTCTTTTAATAAAAAAGTAGGTGTGTATTTTCTATTTATTAGTGTATTTGAGGCTATGGTGTTCATTTTTTTCTTAGACTTCCATCTGGGCATATTTGCCTTCAGCCTAAGGAATTTCTTTTTTACATTTATTGTCTTTTTATGAAAAACATATATTGCTCTAGTTTTGAATACTTGTTTTTTGCTGGCTATAGAAATTTAGTTTGATAGGGTTTTTTTTTTCGGGTACACTAAAAAATAACCTTTCTGTATTTTTGGTTTCTGTTGTTACAGGTGAAAACGAAAAAGCCTAGCTTTTGTTCTTAACGTCATTCACCCAAAGCCAAGTGTGGCAGCACATGTCTGTAATCCGCGCACTTGGCAAGCTGAAGCCACTGAAGCGTGACTTAAGTTCCAGATTAGGCTACATAGCAAGACACCATCTCAAAAAATAAACAAACAGAAACATGACACAACAAAAGAAACAAAGCCCAAAGCAACCACGAGGACAGGAACCACAAATGCTTTCTGAAAATGAGACATACAATCTAATGACATCAAGTTTCTATGATTTTATTTTGAGTCGTTTTCAAAATATGATTGTTCAACATCTACCCAATATGTGTTTTTAAGAATTTCTAAATAATTTGGGAAACCAAATATTCTTTCCCCTAAAACCTAGCCTGAATCTTATTTTGAAAAAAAGAAAACTTGAAGCACCTTGGACACTTCTGATTTTTCCTGAGAGATGACGGAGTCAGTACATGTAAATGAGGATTACAGCTGAAACCATACACAACGCAGGTAAAGGGGACAGGTCCCTTTACTGTATGTAGGGAGTCCCCTTCTGTGAACAGATCAAAGTAATGGTGACTCCCATCCCGCTCTTCATATTAGAATACCTGGTACATTTTTGAAAAAGTCAGTGCCCATAATAAACTCTGGATCAGCTAAATTAGAATGCTCAAGTGTTAGAAGCAGATATGAAGATTTAACCAATGTTTTGGGTAGATCATCCTGAGTTAGGTAACCCAGACCCAGAAAGACAATCATGGTATATATTCACTTATAAGTGGATATTAGACATACATACAGTACAGGATAACCCCATCACAATCCAAAGATTCAAAGAAGCTAAGTAATAAATAGGGCCTGAAGGAGGAAGCTTGAATTTCACTCAGAAGGGGAAATAAAACAGACATCAGAAGTTGATGGAGAGAGAGAGAGAACTGTGTTAGGTAGATGTAGGGTTTGGGTTCCCTCAACGGACATCCTAGAAAGGTCAAAGAAACATTAGTAAACAGTATTTGTAAAGGTGGAGATGATTGCAGACAACTGGGAAGTAATATTGTTTGGCCAGTTATTTCATTCCCAAACTACATGTATAAGTGGACAGTGTACATCTTAGCTGCGTCTCATTATTTTGCCCAAGGTACCTGAGGGAAACTACTTAAGTGAGGAAGATTTAGTTTGGCATGGGATTTTAGATGGTTCCATCCATAGTGGTGAGAAGGTCAGATCAGAGAAATTCACACCATGAAGAAACATGGAGAAGACGAATGACACTAATTAGGACAAGCTCTTGCCTCCAGGACCTATCCTGAGCATGACTACTCTGTCCAATTCAGTCTCCCCCTCTTCATTCACTCTTGGAAAATGCCACGATGTTATTAATCCTTAAAACATTGACTCACGGTTGCATCAGAGGTCTCATTGTCTAATAATGCAAGAATCATCCCTACAGACAGAAACAAAGTTGTGCTTAGCTACTCCCGGATGGCTTTCTTAATCTAGTCACATTGACAATGCAGATTACCTACGATCGTGGATATTTCAGGCAATAGGCCATGAGCTGTTAATGCTTGGTTTCTTAGAAATCATCTTCAAATGCTTCTTTTTACATATTTTATCTTTTCTTTTAAGAATGCCATAGGGTAAATTAGAGATGAAGTCACAAAAATAATTTATTTTCATGTATGTTTTTATTTTCTGTTGCACTAATACTGATATATATATATATATACATATTGATGTGTATATATATATATATATACATATTGATGTATATATATGGTTTTGTATATTTTATTTTATATAATTAATTAACAAACTAAATTAGAACATAATATATAGTTCTAGAATTTTATGAAAATGCCAAAAAGCCAGGCCTTTGTGTTATTTTAATGGTAATCTAACAGCATTTCTTGGAACTGAAGGAGTCACAGATGAACACATCAGATTCTTTCTCAAAAAAGCTGAAAATGAGATGTGATTCAGAATGAGATCTTCAAAAGCAGAACAATAAAGATACATTTTTTCATAGTCTTTAGAACTCACCATCTCCTCCCTTTCTAAGTCCTAATGTTCAGTCTCCTATTTTATTTCATTAAATAGCACCATATACTTTCAGAGTGTCTAAGCTAGAGTGATGTAGTTTTCTGTGATTTGCAGCCAGGAGACCCATGACAAAGAGTCTGGCTTATAAAGAGTCTGAAGTCCTCTTGAGTACCTTTTCCATTTTTTAGGTTAGTGAACTGAGACTTGAGACGTTCAATCAATTGCAAAACTATATAAAAACATATCTGACTTGAAGCTCACAGTAACACACTTTCAAGTTAATATCTTTATGCTATAAGAAAAAATAGAGCAACAGTGGTATTGAGCAATGATCATGTGATTAATACTTTAAATTACTTCCTAGTAGTGAATTATAAGAGCTTTGGCATGTAATTTTAACATTGTAGACCCCAGTATGCATAATCAATCCTGTACTAGAATAAAACTTGAAAAATGTATGAGAAACTACAAGATTTTTTTTACTAATTAACCATATTGAATACTTTTTTACCCATATTTTTTATGTAGCCATAGATTCTTTCTAATATGCCCAATAATTCTTTTCTTTTTAATTTTTAAATTTTATTTTATTAATTTATTCTTATTACATCTCAGTGGTTATCCCATCCCTTGTATCCTCCCATTCCTCCCTCCCTCCCATTTTCCCCTTACTCCCTTCCCCTATGATTGTGACTGAGGGGGACTTCCTCCCCCTTTATATGCTCATAGGGTATCAAGTCTCTTCTTGGTAGCCTGCTATTCTTCCTCTGAGTGCCACCAGGTCTTCCCATCCAGGGGACATGGTCAAATATGAGGCACCAGAGTACGTGTGAAAGTCAGTTCCCACTCTCCAGTGAACTGTGGAGAATGTCCTGTCCATTGGCTAGATCTGGGTAGGGGTTTGAAGTTTACAGCCTGTATTGTCCTTGGCTGGACCCATAGTTTGAGTGGGACCCCTGGGCCCAAATCGGAGTTCTAGCCAGAGCAATAAGACAACAAAAGGAGATCAAGGGGATCCAAATGGGAAAGGAGGAAGTCAAATCATCCCTATTTGCAGATGATATGATAGTGTACATAAGTGACCCTCAAAATTCCACCAGAGAACTCCTACAGCTGATAAACACCTTCAGCAAATTGGCTGGATACAAAATTAACTAAAAAAAGACTGTAGCCTTCCTATATACAAATGACAAGCTTGCAGAGGAAGAAATTAGGAAAACCACACCCTTCACATTAGCCACAAGCAATATAAACATTTAGGAGTTACTCTAACCAAGCAAGTGAAGGACTTGTTTGAAAAAAATTCCAATAATTCTTCTTTATCTGAAGATCACCATTTCTACAAGAAAGCTTTTATGATGATGTAATTTTATTTGCTAAAGTATTAAAAGAGCTATACATGAAAATTTTAAAGTAAAACAATTACCTTGAAACAGCAAAACTCGAACTCTAGTCATAGTGAAAATCTTTCAAATTTTTTGTAATAAGTGTCATTTGTTTCCCATTTAACATTTTCAAAACTATTTTTCTTATTATATTAGATTTTCCTCAGATTACTCGAATTGTTCAAGATCCATCTGTGTTTCAGTTTCAGAGAACTTGACTATTAAAGGAAAACAAAAATTTCTAGTTATCACATACACGTTGAAGAAAAGTTCACAGTTGACTAAGTGCTAATGTAGTTATCAGTATTATTCACTATCAATAAAGGTTTGAATTTATAATAAGAAAGTACTGTGGCAGTGAAGGGGAAAGGGGTGTGTTTATTGGGTGTAAAATATAGGGAATTAACTGAACTCAAAAATTCAGAAAGCATGGTGGTGTTTTCCTGTAGTCACAGCATCCTTTAGCAAAAATCTTTATTTGATGCTCTCCTTTGGAAAGACCTAGAATTGACTAGAAGCAAATTCTCTGGATCCATGAGATAATGTAAAAATAGCAATATTTTAATTTGTAGTTTCCTTTAAATGATACTGTACTTTTATTTAATTTATTACTTTCATAATATAGTTTAGTATATTGTTATTGTAGTTGAATAATTTCAGTTCCTTGGCTAGTGGTAAAACCATTCAGAACAGACAGTATAAGTTACTTGCTGCCATGATTCTGTAACATGTGGCAAATCTGCACATTAAGAACCAAGCACCTGTAATAGTAGGTACTATTTCTGACTGTGTGGTACTTGTCTCCTAAATGCTGCCGACACTTGTAGTACAATGTCTAAGAGTTAATTTTGATCTAAGTACTTAAATAGGCATGTGTATTGATTTTAAACTGCATAAGTTATCATAGGAATGAAAGAATTATTTAAAATAAATCCCTTTACATTATCGAATTATAACTATATAGAATTTATCTTAATATTAGCTCAAGAATAATTATCAATAACCACGATATAGAAGAGTCTTCATAAATTACTCCATTTGAAGCAATATGTAATGACTAAAACCATTAAAACTTTTTCATAAAATCAGCAAAAATTATGAAAAATCAACAGTCTCATGACTTTGAAAAATCTGCCAGGCCATAGAGTATATTTTTTTACAGTTGAATTTCATTCAGGGTACAGCGTTTTAACCTGCTCTTCTTCCACTTTTGTATCATAAGACTCTTGAGAACCTGCAGTTTTGTGGAATGAGCACTCACAAAGACCCTAGAGTGGGAAGAGTATCTTGATATCCTTCCCTCAAATGCCAAATCTACAAATTTGTTAGTATTTCCCTGCATGATAGGTTAGTTCTTTAATCTGTCCTGATTCAGATCTTTTACCAATCCCCAGAAGCCATCGAACAGGCCTCCAGAACTGACACTGAGTTTCTAGTCTATAGAAGTGTAAGACAGCAAATTTCTATTGCTTAGACACTAAATGTGTGGGCCATCACATCAGCAGTCCTAGGGAATAACTCCTAACACATCTTTTCAATTACAAATACTTGAAACAAGAATGATCCCTCTAACATTTGACAGGAGGGTCAGAATAAGAGCCCTCATCATCTCAGTTCTAGATTTTGATCTTTCATTGGCAGCTTTGCCACTGTATTGCAAGAACCTTCTGAGAAGCCCAAGCTATCTATTGTATACTTAAAACATTGTGAAAGTTCTGCGAGGACAAAGATGGTCACTTTCCACACAATTATGTCTCGAGGATCGCATACACTTCTAACAAGTTAATATTATAGCTTAGTATTTCAAGAAGGTAAAGAAGCAATAATAGCATTTAAAAAAATAATTTTTAATGTAAGAGAAATACATGCACCAAATAAGCAAGGAACTAATGTAGTGCTATGCCATATAAAATATCAATGTACAAAATTAAATGTTTTATATGAATATAAAGTGACCAACCATTGAAAAGACGTGAAAAGGATAGACATATATGTTCAATAACACGACCATAAAATATAGGCAAAGCTCACAATGTTAAAGAGTTAAAATGACAATTTTACAATAGTAATTGGAGTCTTTAACTCACTGCTTTCACCAGTAGAGAGGAGAAATAGGAAGAAAATAAATAGTAAAAACAAAGACTTAACATTAAGCCATCTAGAGCAGATGGATACCAGTTTGCACCACTTGAAAACACAGCACCCCGTTTTCAAAAGCACATGGCACGTTTTGAAGGAAAGACTAAGTTATGCCACAAGGAGGGTCTCAATGGATTTTAAATGCTATAAACATTCCTAGTCAGTTCTACTTGGTTTCTCCATGTTTTATACCCTGTGCATATGGTATCTTTAGCAACAAGGTTTTGCTATCCATTTCTTGGGGGCAAAGTTTTGGTGATCAAACTATATTTCATGAAACTTTTATGAAGTTCTATACATATTTAAAATAAAAAGTAGTTGAAATCATACAAAGTATGCTTCTTGAACACAGTATCAATAGTTTGTTTTGTTTCAGAGATCTATGAGATACCTCTGACCAACAACTCCACAGCACCTTAGGAAAGAATCTACTTCTGCCACTTTGGTAGATGAGCATAACACCTAACTATACCCTAAACCTTATGCTTATAACCACAGATAAATGTATATATCATACATTAGCAGAGAAGCCTTTCTCTACACCAAATAAAGAACACCACAGTAGACCACATTGGACACAATGCAAACATCAACAGATTGTAAGGAACTCAGACCCGGTGTTTACATGGACACTACAGCTCGACAACTATGGCTCAGGAAATATTGTGAGGTGCAGGGAAGGAAAGCTTGTTTTTAAAAAGCTCTGAATACATACAAACAACAAAAATGGACTCAGCAGGTTGTATTTATAAATTTGTGTGTATATATACATATGTATGTGTGTATATGTATGTATGTATGCATGTATGTATGTAAGCATGTAACAAAACCAATCAAAGAAAAAGAGGCTATCAACTTGAGGGGCCATGGAAGGGGTTGACAGAAGGTTAGCTGGGAAGGCCTGAAGGGAGGAAAGTGGTGTAATACTATTTCAATTAAAAATGAATTCTAACTGCTTAGTTGACATGAAAGTTGTTTATGCATGCATTTACCGTCCAGGTTTCTTCTCTGTTTGAACTCCCATGTTAAATATATTCTTTAGCAAATCTGATCCATCATTGAACCTCAGGTACACTTGGCTTCATTCTGCTTTCATGCTTTGGTTCTTCTCAGATTGCCTCAAAACCTTAATCAAAATCATCCTTTTGCCATTAGTTCCCTGTGCTTCTCTCCAATAAGTGACATAAGGTATATTTTGTTCATAGTTATAGTGGAACTAGTAAGGCTTTCAGTAGTTCTCAACCTGTAACCCGGACCTCTTTGTAGATTGCAGATCAGATATCCTGAATATAAGATATTTATATTATGATTCATAAGAATAGAAAAATTACTGTTATGAAGTAGCAATGAAATAGTTTCATGGTTGGGGGTTACCTCAGCATGAGGAACTGTATTAAAAGGTTGAAGCACTGGATGTAGGCAAAGTCAACAGCCAAACTCTGCCAAGACAGGATAAGCAAGTCCTCAATAGTTTCTGCCTTACAAATAAGTCTGTCAGATATGTTGGGCCAGAAGGCTGAAGATGATGCTCCAATGTTATAGAGAGTTTTGGGTAACTCTTCAGGTAGAAAACTGTCTCAGAAATCTCATTTGGAAAGCTACTAACCTGCACTCAGATAATCAAGTTTACTCCTTCTCAAGTCTCTGAGGGAGTTGAAGACCAGGTAGCTTAGTTTTACAATGAAGCTTGGTTGTTTAGGGGTTAAGATGTTTTTAGGTCTAGATAGGTGTTCTAAGTTGATAACGACAATATGTGACGGAGATTGATTTACATTCAGAAATCTAGATGCACCGAGATAGGAAAGATGTCTTCTTCAAGGCTGGCAAATACAACTAGCCAAAAACACGAAGAATGTAACACTTATATAATTCCTGATATTGTCATGGTCCTTCTTGCCATAGGTAATCTATTGTATATATGTGTAATAATATAAATGTATGTGTACAAAATAAAATAATTTAATAAGAAAAGCTAAAACTTAAAAAAAAGTTTACAGCATTAGGAAGGCTGAAAACCACTGGCTGAGACTCTAGGGTGATTATTTGTGTGTAGTGTATGCACATTCATACCTGCATGAAATCTCGGCTTCTACACATAAGTATTTAACACAGTTTTTGTAGAGAATAGGTATAGGCACCATATAATATTTTTTCTTGATTGAAATATTTTCCTTGATACATTTTTGTTTTTATAATCTGGAGTGTGTATGGGTGCCCATTTCGGTGTATACTGAACCTAGGACTTGGGAATGCTGAGCAGGCTGTCTACCACTGAGCTTTATTCCAAGCTTGGACCTTTTTCCTCTTAAAAAACATACTTGCTGCTACTTGTTTTCATTTTCTTTTTACTCTTTCCCCAGTTTATGAGCTCAAACCATATGTGCTGGAGAATGGCTTCAGGTAGGCTTATCAAAGTTAACACTTCTTTTTTCTATACTTCTGTAGAATGTCTTCAATAATATGTCCCCCCATTAAAATAAGCTTGCGTTTTACATCACAAGGTCATTTTCATTTGCATCCAGGGACGCAAAGGTCTGACTTCAGTATGAAAAGCTTGCAGACAGTCCAGTCTTCAACACAAAAATGCTATCCATTCTGTTCTACAATGTGTGCTTCCATTATAAACTACTTCATTTAACACATACAGTACTTCACTGGGTTCAAGTACAACATTGGATGTATCTATATATGAACAAGTTTCCTGTTTATTCTACTACAGTAATGAGATTTGTCCTCAAGGATGCTTCAACTAATAGACTATATGTCTGCCTATAAAGGTTTGCATTATTTTCACCTCATATTCCCTCAATTTCCCATTCCACGTTCTCTATCAAAATATAAAGAGCCATTCAACTAGACAGTTCTCCTCTAATGTACGCAGTTATTCATGTGCATTTAATTAAATTCACTAAATAAAAATTCACAGCACACTCTTTACCACAAAGCAAATATTTGTGTTATAGCTACAGGCTAAAGATAGAATATTGCCACAGGCATCCCTCCTGTGCCTTCCTAATCATTATTCACCTTCTTTCTAAACAGATTTTTTTCAAAACAGTTTTACCTCTAAAACTTGTATTCTTAAGTAGTACAGTTTAAATGAAATTCTATAATATATGATCTCTCATAGCAGGCTTCTTTTGCTCAATAGAATGCTTATAGAATCTATTCCATATGCTGAGCACAGCAGTCATGCATTCATATGCAATGTTTTTTAAACTGGGATTCTAATGAAAAAAAAAAACACAGTACAATATATATCTCCTTCAACTGCGAGGGGATATCTTGGCTGCTTTTTGTTCGTAGCCTACAAATAGAGTTATTATGAAGAAATTTCAATTCCCTTTTAGGCTCATACAATTTATTGAGCATAGACTTAGGAATATAATGTTTACATTATGAACCACACAGTATATGCAGTGTTTGTAGATACTATCAAGCAAATTTGCACACTGGTAGGACAAATATTTAGAACCCTATCAACATTCTAAGTGGTTTATTTTGTCCCAGGTTTTTGCTAATACTTAATTTGATAAGTCTTCATTTTAAACAATTGTGGGTCTGGGCTTTGTTTATGGCATCATCTCGTGGATGTTTAATATGTATTTGTAAGACAACCAAGGAAACTGAGTATTTATGCTTACTGAATGTAAGTTTCCAGTGAGGGCAAGTGTCTAATGTGGATCTCTTTCTCCCCAAGTTACTGGATTATCTGTCTTTTGTTATATGTTCATAATAATTATTGTTGATATAGCTCATATGTCAGTTATATGAAGCTTGCTTTTTTCTTAACTCTCAACATACTGATAAACAGAAAGTCTTTTAATGTGTCAAACATGATAAACATTTTCATTCTATAGAGTGGGTTTTAAATCTTCCTTTTAAAAAGGAACAAAGATTTCCTTCAAAATATTCTATATATCACTTTTATTTTAGGGTATGATGAACCTGAAATTTATTTTCAAAGTTTCCTTCTTGTAAATAATAACCAATCCGAGGCTTATTCATGGACAAGTCTGTGCTCTACTACATAACTGCAGTTATTCAGTGCCACTTTCATTTTCATCACAAAAACGTAAGAGACAGGGGCCCAGGGTACTTAATGCTAGGAAGTGTCTAATAGATATGACAGGGAAAACGCAATCATGAAATCTAAATGGTAGAGTTGCCTGAACAGGACTGGAGCAATAATACTACCACTTGATATGTTATGTGCACCAGAAAAATTTGACGGGGTCCCACTCCTAGATGAAGAGCTACATGTAGTCTACAGATGCTAAGTGGGAAAATCACTTTCCTCTAGGGATAAGCTCCTATCTTATATAGATTGTCCAGTTTGACCAAGTCATAAGTTTGCACAAACAATACCACATAGGCTCAATAGGTTGTATTTACACGTAGCAATAATAGGTAAAAAGAAGAACATGGATTTGTGTGGGAGGAGAGCACAGGAAGAGTTGTAGGGGCAGAGGAAGAGATAGAGTGAGAGAGATACAGTGCTCATATTTGAAGTTCTCAGGAAAAAATGTATAAAATAAACAGTGTCTGAGACTCCCAAAGCTTAAAAAAGTGCAAAGTAATGGGGAAGGAGTTGTGAGAATCATGTAGGGGCAGCCATTTAAGAGCAGGTATTTTACAAGAATGGCAGTTACACTGAACAACGTTTATTTTCTTATTTTGATTAGTTGGAAAAGAAACCATTTTGTACATAATGCCTGGATTCTCAGACTTTGGTGACATAAAATAACCACTATCAAATATTACACAAAAACCTCATATTCATCTCTCTAACCTGTCAATAACACACTTCACAAAAATCCGCTACAGTTTTTCTCAGGAAAGGAGTTAGAGTCTTATTAATAAAGCATTGGATTTTTTTTTATTCATACATTAAAACAATTTGTTATTCTATCTGAAGTTGAGAATTGAGCTTTCAAGGCCTGTAAAGTATTATGTAGATATTTTGATATTGATTGCATTGACTCTGTAGATTGCTTTTGATAAGATGGCCATTTTTACTATGTTGATCCTCCCGATCCACAAGCATGAGAGATCTTTCCATCTTCTGATATCTTTTTCAATTTCTTTCTTCAGAGACTTGAAGTTTTTTGTTGTTGTTGTTTTTGTTTTTTGTTTTTGCTTTTCATATAAGTCTTTTACTTGCTTGGTTAGAGTTACACCAAGATATTTTAAGTTATTTGTGGCTATTGTGAAGGGTGTAGTTTCCCTAATTTCTTTCTCAGTCCCTTTGTCATTTGTGTACAGGAGGTTTGCTGGTTTTTTTAAATTAATCCTATATTGGGCCACTTTGCTGAAAGTGTTTATCAGCTTTAGGAGTTCTCCCGTGGAATTTTGGGGGTCACTTATGTACACTATCATACATGTGAAAAGGGATAATTTGACTTTCTCCTTTCTGATGTGGATCCTCTTGATCTCCTTTGCTTGTCTTATTACTCTAGGTACAAGTTCAAGTACTATATTGAAGAGATGTGGAGAGAGTGGGAAGCCTTATTTACTCTCTGACTTTAGAGGATTTTCTTTAAGTTTTTCTCCACTTAATTTGATGTTGGCTATTGGCTTGCTGTATATAGTCTTTATTATGTTTATGTATGTGCCTAGTATCCCTGATCTCTCCCAGATTTTAATGGGTATTGAATTTTGTCAAATGCTTTTCAACATCTAAGGAGATAATCATGTGCTTTTTTTTTCATTCAATTTGTTGATATGGTGGATTAATTTGATGGATATCTATATATTGAATCACCCCTGCATGCCTGGGATGAAGCCTACTTGGTCATGGTGCGTGATATTTTTGATGTGTTCTTGGATTTGGTTTGCAAGTATTTATTGAGTATTTTTGCATCAATGTTCATAAGAAAAATTGGTCTGAAGTTTTCTTTCTTTGTTGGGTCTTTGTGTGGTTTAGGTATCAAGGTGTCTGTGACCTCATAGAATGGATTTGGTAATGTTCCTTCAATTTCTATTTTGTGGAGTACTTTGAAGAGTATTTGTATTAGCTCTTCTTTTAAGTCTGGTAGAATTATGCACTGAAACCATCTAGCCCTGGGCTTTTTTTTTTTTTTTTAGACTTTTGATGACTACTTCTACTTCCACAGAAGATATAGGAATATTTAATTTGTTTACTTGATCTTGATTCAACTTTGATAAGTGGAATATCTCAAGAAAATTGTCCATTTCATTTAGATTTTCAAATTCTGTGTATGGAAAAACAAAAACTCCAGAATAGCTAAAACAATCCTGTACAATAAATGATGTTCTAAAGGTATCTCCATCCCTGATCTCAACCTGTACTATAAAGCAACAGTAATAAAAAAATGGCATGCTACTGGTATAGAAATAGTCTGGTTGATCAATGGAATTGATTGAAGACTGAGATATAAACCCACACACTAAAGCAAAAAAGATAACATCTTCAACAAATGGTGTTGTGCAAATATGCAAATAGATCCATATTTATCACCTGGCAAAAACTCAACTCTAAGTGGATTAAAGACCTCAAATAAAACCATACACACTAAATGTGTTAGAAGAAGTGGAAAAAGCCTTGAACACTATGGCACAGGAGACAACTTCCTGAACAGAACACCAACAGCTCAAGCTCTAAGATGAACAATTAATAAATAGGACCTCATGAAACTGACAAGCTTCTGTAAAGCAAAGGACATTGTCAACAGCTTGCACACTGGGAAAAGATCTTCCCCAATAGAGCTATACCACTCCTGGGCATATGCCTAAAAGATGCTCCAGTATATAACAAGGACATTTGTCCAACTATGTTCAGAGAAGCTTCATTAGTAATACCCAGGATATGGAAACAACCTAGATGTCCCACAACTGAAAAATGGATAAAGAAACTGTGGTACATTTACACAATGGAATACTACTCTGCTATTAAAAAGAAGGAAATCTTGAAATTTGCAGGCAAATAGATGGAACTAGAAAATAACACCGAGTGAGGTAACCCAGACCCAGAAAAACATACATGGTATATATTCATTTATAAGTGGATATTAGCCCAGCATAGATGTCCTCTGAGAGACTCATCCCAGTAGGGGGATCAGGACAGATGCTGGGACTCTGAGCAGGACTCTCGATGGAGTGCTGGGAGTGGTATGGAAGACTTGGGGATGGAAGGATCCAGAGCCCCACAGTGAGACCATCAAGGCCAGTGGATCTGGACCCAGGGGTCCTACACAAACTGATGCACCAACCAAGGACAATTCATTCAGTAAAGCTAAACTCCCTGTTCAGATACAGCCAATGGGAAGCTCATTCTGAAAGCTTGTGACTTCTCTCCCTCGGGAGAGTGAGAGGGAGGGAACGCAGTCTGAGTGGACTTCGGCTTACTTAATACAGTGATTAAAATCAGAGCTCTTTGTTTGTTTAAAAAAAAAAAAAAGAAATCTTGTGAGGGGACCATGGACTGCCTCTGACATGAACTCTGGTGCCCCAGATTTGATCACTTCCTCTTGGCAGGGAGGCCTTGTGGGCACACAGAGGAAGAGGATGCAGGCTGTCCAAATTAGACCTGAAAGGCTGTGGTCAGATGGTATGGGAGGAGGGTTCCCCCTCTTTTCAGAGGATAAAGGGGGAGGGAAGGTGGGAATGGGGAGATACAAGCAAAAGGATAACAATCAGGATGTAATATGAATAAATTATAGTAAACTAACAAAATAAAACAAAAATTGTTAGTGCATACACAGGAGTGCTTCTACTCATTAGCGCCTGTCCTGTCCTTCCAGCACCTATAAGCATGGATGCCTATAAGTTCACTGTCATTTTGACACTCAGTAGGGTAAATAACTTCATTTGCCTTCATATACCTTTACAATTATCTTACTAAAGTCCACACAGCATCTGAATTTGTTTGGTTTTGCAATGCCTTAAAGAAGACTGATGTCTCCCCTTATGCTGAACTACAATGCCTGATCATGAACTAGGTCCTCCATTTGGGTTTTCTAGGATGTTCCTCAATGTGTTACAGCTTTCACATGAATAGTTGGGTCAGCTTCCCTTAGGCACAGTGGCAGTTATATGGTGTATATGATACTATTTTAATGCCTTGAAGTTTGTGTTTTAGTTTTTAGTCCTAAAAAAAAATCCTACAGATGAGTGGAGGGATAGAAGGACCCAGAGGGGACAGGAGCTCCACAAGAAGACCAACAGAGCCAACAAATCTGGGGCCCAGTGGCCCCAGCAGAGACTGAAGTACCAAACAAGCACCACGCATGGAGAGGACCTAGGCCCCTCACTCAGATGTAGCCAATAGGCAGCTCGGTCTCCATATGGGTCTTCTATTAAGGGAAGCAGGGGCTACAATTTGCTCACTTCCCCCGATGGGGTGCCTTACCACGCCACAGTGGGAGAGGATGCAGGAGGTCCTGATGAGACTTGGTAGTCTGGGGTCAGTTGGTAAGGGAGAAGGGCTCCTGCGCCCAGAGGATAGGGTATGGGAACAGGGGGTAGGCAGGACAAGGGGGTGTGGGTGGGACTGGAGGAAACGAGGGAGGAGGCTACAACTGTGCTGTAAAGGGAATAATTAAAAAAACAAAATTAGGAGTTTGAAAAAATATAATATTTTGTGTCAACATTAACATGTACCAAACATAGTAAAAGTTGTACCTTATGTACAGTAAAATCTACAGATATAGTTTCATCCTTTCCTTGTATCCATTTCTTTTCCTTACCTTATTGACAAGGACCAACAATATAATGTTAAAAAAAAAACCGTAATATGTGGCCATGTTTCACTCTCAATTTAAAGGAGTAGTTTTGAATTCTATTACTAAATATAATCATTATCAACTTTACCTGATTAAGAAAATAGAAACTAGGTGCTGAGCGGTAAACTTTGACCCAGAGAATCAGAGCACAGGCTTTCAAAAGGAAACACAGGTTGGCAAAGATTCAGAATGTGAAATAAGGGCAAACAAGCAATGAAATATTTCCTGCATAGTGAGCGGGGTGTTTCACTCAGGAGAGTGACTCCAGCAGGAACTATTACTGTCTCCTACCGTAATTAAACTGGAGGTGGGAGCTCAGTGGTCAGAGATGAGAAAGAGGGTAGAAGTGCTCTGGTTGTAGATCAGAGACCTTCTATTCTTTCCCCCTCTTTTTTTTTTAAATGACTTTCTGCCTTGCAAAACACCATGCTGCGCTGTACTTATGATATTAGTTCAAGCGAGCAAGACTCTTTTCAGAAAAAAAAAAAGACTCTCTTAGGAATAGTCATAGGGAAGGGGAGTAAGGGGAAAATGGGAGGGAAGGAAGAATGGGAGGATACAAGGGATGGGATAACCATTGAGATGTAACAGGAATAAATTAATAAAAAATTTTTTAAAAAAGGAGGCATGGGGTGGACTTCTCATCTCCACCTGGGGCCCCATGCTCAGGTGAAAGGCTACAGAAAAGGTGATGCACATGTTGAACAGACAGCACTGTTTGCTAAGGATTAAGCTTTTTGCCCACTCCCCTCCCTGCTTTTGGAGAAGTACAAGGAGGTTATTGGGGTAGCAAGAGCAAGGCAGAAGGAATAGTTACTAAAACACATTTTGTTAAAAAGTGGTGTCATCATGATACTCTGTATCCAATATGCTAATATAAAAAATTCAAAAGATTTAAAATTTAAGGAGTTGGTATTTCTCCCAGCGGATGTCATAGAGCTAAAGGGCCTTAAATCAGAGACAAAGGCATAGATCACTGGGAACCGAAGGTAGTTGCTGTATAGTACCGAGTCATAGGGTCACAGAACTATGAAGAGAAAGGCACCAAGGGCCTTGGAAGTCATCATAACCCCCAAAGAACAATATCAGTTACACTGGCGATGGAAGTCAAGGAGGAGTTATCACTATGGTGGACCACAGGGCTGCTTCCCTCTTTCCAGTGGTACCTAAACCTCTACTTGGGACTCAGATGCTTACACAGGAGGAGATTCAGGAGAATATTGCAAGGAATTAAGCATTTCTAGTTGAGAGCTCACTGCTGGAAGTAGAACACATGATTGGAAGAACCAGAATATTTTTCTAGCTCATTGACAATTATGGAAATTTACCTGGTTGTGATTAAATTAACTGTTTTGAGGCTATCTGTCTGAAAGATATTACAATAACATTTCTGAGAAGTTCATTCTTTTTCTTGAGATGAGGCCATTCTGAACACTTGTTGTTGTCACTACATTTCTCAATGTTCTTTTAATAAGAAACCTGGGAAGGAGGTTTACTTTGAATTATAACAACTTCTGGAGCCTCCCTGCATTTACTTAATGACATGTAAAACTTGATACTAATTATATTTTATTTTATTTAGTGTGTGTATGTGTGTGTGTGGAAGAGAGAAGGGGGGTGTTTGAGCACATGCATGCTGGTAAGTTGCTCTACCACTGAGCTGTATCCCCAGGCAAAACTTAAAAGATATGTTTATAAACCCTTTGTGGCACGTACTAAAAGGGACATTTTCTCAAGCCAATAGTATCAAATAGAGTTTGAGCAAGACGAACTAAAACAAAGCACAGTATGGTTCATGCATCAGGCAACTACAGGGCAGGTGCAAACAACTTTAGCCAATGCCATGGCTAGACAGCATTTAAAGAGTAGGGGATGGGGAGCCATAGGGGAAAAAATTAATTGGCTACAGCTTAGTGTATAACTTCTCAATTGGTTCCAGCTCAATTTATTAATTGGTAACAGAGTTTCTAGCAGCCAGTCAAAGCTCAGTAACTATGATTGAAATTTGTAACATTTTTGTCTCTTGGGCCCGGTAAAGGTATCTAGTACCAACACATGGAATATGATAATTTTCCTTAAAATAAGTATAAATATTTGTGCTTATTTTGCATGTGAATATAATAAAGACTTAACCAGGAATTTTCACCTTGTAAAATTGTAAGACAGCATGACTCTCTAAAGGAAACTACGATAAAGTTACAGGTAATGTTATTTTAAAAATTATTTCCAACAAGGAAAACTAGCTCCAAAACATCCATAGTACCATGAGGCATATTGAGGGGAGAAGAGACCTGAAGTTGCTTTTATTTTTAGCTGAGCAATGGGGGGAAGACGAAAATATACATAGGAAATGAAAGGCAACTGGTTGATGATTTAACTAATTTTTAAGGCCCACTATGATGCAACTCAACAATGCAGAATCCATAGACCAGTGGTTCTCAATCTTCCTAATGCTGCAGCCCTCTAATACAAGTCCTCATGTTGAGGTGACTCCCCTCAACCCTAACATCATTTTCATTGCAATTTCATAACAATACTTTTGCTACTTTTATGAATCATAATGTAAATATCTGTGTCCTATGAGGGGCTTAGGCAACCCACGTTGCCTTTTGACTGTTTCACCATGCACATGTTGAGAATCACTGCCCTAGAAGCTACAGCAGGTAGGAAAACAATTCAGTCAGACTCACCCATCAACTTCTCTCCATGTGTTTACACAGAAGGCTGTCATAAGTGAAAGCTTCCAAGGCAGAAGTCAGGGGGAGCCTGAAGGAGATGGAAGAACAGGAGCTCAGGGTGCCTTGGAGATTGGTCCAGCTCCCACTCAGCCACTGACTGCTGACTGCTGAGCATACAGCAGGAGCTTAGAGAGATCCCAGGCATCCCTGAACTCTGTCAGGGAGGGCAGCAAGCATGCCAAGCCTCCTTTAGCACCCCTCCTGCACCAGCTGAAGGCTGAAAGTGAACCAAAGGGTGGAGGGAAGCTCTTTGGCCAGCCCTGCCCACTAAGGACCAGTAGCCAATGAGTACTTGCATCAAGTTACATCAGGAACAAAGCCCACATTCTGGAGTCCTATTCAGTTAGCAATTTGCCCTTAATGCTTTGCATCAGCAGCTTCACAGGTGCCTCTTTTGGGGGGTCTCCACTATTATTTTATACTCAATACTGTAAGATTAAACGTTTAAAGGCACCTAAAAGAAAAAGTGAAACAAGGCTCACAATCAAATGGTTTCAACAGTCACACCTGAGGTGATCAAATGAAGAGGCAGAGAAGTAGGTGAGGAGAAAGAAAGGGAGAGGGAGAGGAAGAGGAAGAAGATGAAGGAGAGGGCCCATAACAACATAGCCTATGATAAAACCCAGAATGTTTTAACAAAAATCAATACTTTTTCTGTAGATCCAAATTGTCAGTCAAATGTCTTAAGAGATTACTTGACAGGTTTTAAAATGTTTAGTCCATGAAATTTCTTAGTCTTAAAGATTTTTAAAGAAATTTTCCTTGATCCTTGTTCTCCTTGCGATTTACATGCTGAGAAAATTGTGTCTGCTGGCATTGCCCCATGGATGCACTGGATTTCAGCTTGGTTTTTAAATATCATTTAACATGCAACCCCGTTCTCTGAATTTATTCTAAACTAGCTGTTAAACCCAGACTTTTGCTCAGATACAGTTTGAACCTTGTGAACACAGCTTTCCGTCGTGATTCTATTGTTTCTGGAAATTATCTTATTATTTTTTAAAAATTATTACTAGCTCATGTGTTCATTCCCATATCAATGAATTGATAAGTTACCTATTGGAGTCAATCAATTTCAGGTTTGGATATTTAAATTTTGCTTTTAAAGTTTTCATGCAAGCTAAATTTTGTATATTTCCATTTATCTGAGGATAGGGTGACTACACAAATTTGCGGCCTTTTCAGTGCATTAGATTCAGTGCATTAGATTGTGTTTAAAAACCTCGCAATGATAGCTCATAGCCCCATTAAAGCTTCCATTGCATTTTAGAGAGATTTGATCAAACACTCACCCCAAGAATTGCCTTTTCTTTTCACAAAAGGTGGTCCCTTTGCGCTCACAAAGAACTGTGTCTTAAAGTTCGGACTCCACTGGCGGAGGAGAGCAACCAAGCATGCTCTCTTGAACATTTCTACCTAGCCTTTCAGCTTATGCCCAGAGCAGAGGCCCTTGGTTGGGCCAGCTGGAAGCAACTTGTGCTTTTCTAGGAAGAACATGCAGAGATAGGAAGCAATGATGCTGGTGAAGACTTGGGGGGGGAGAGGGGCGGGGTGGAGGGAGGGAGGGTGGAAAGAAGGCGAGGGGAGGGAGAGAGAAAGAAAGTATTTCAGCTGCCAAAAGCTTTAATTTGCTCACTAGTCTCCCTTCTACAATGAATAGAAAAAGAAAAGCCGACTTCAGGTAAATTTATGATTCTAACTTTTGGCAAATAGAGCCGCTTCCATTAATCTTTCTGCGCATTTGAACCTTAGCAGGACTATTTATAGCAGTCAGCAGCATGGTTAGCGGCCTTTCTGCCTCAAACTCGCATTTAGATGAGAACACAAGCTCCTAAGCTGGTAAGATTAGTACAGGAGAAAGAAGGGAGATAAAGTAGGTCCCTCTTTATAGGGCTTCTTTTATTGAAAAGACCTCAGAATAATTTGTTTGACTCCGTGACCTTAAATCTGGAATCAGTTTACACTTGCTGGCAGCTCTGCAGCAACCTTAGATGCTCAGCGCTGATACGGCTCAGGGAGAAGGCCTGCCTTCTGGCCACGAGCTGTTTAAACCTCCTCTGAAGCTTCATACCAGTCAGGCTTCTTACGTTGCTTGTAGCTTCTACTTGCTTAGAATAAAAATGTCAGGGCAGGTTAATGTGATTACAAAGGATGCTCACAAACCAGGGAGCCCGAAGCAGCATAAACATCATCGTATCATCCTGTATCACTAAAAGCCCAGGTACATAGCATGCATCTGTGGTGAGTGTGCATAGATGCAGTGGCTGTGAGTGGATCCCAGTGAGGTCCTCAAGTCAGACTTTCCCTATAGAAATCTGACAGTTCCTAAGACTGGTGAGTTTCCTCTTTCTAACATAAGCATGGCACAAAACACTGGCATTTCCTAATCTTGCAATAATCAACTTGATCTGAATGATTATAAATATGACCCTGGGCAAAAGTCTGAGAAAATGAGAACACGGGGCAGCTCTGCTCTGATATTTGAAGCTGACTTCAGTGCTCTGTGACTTAGAACTCTTAGTTTCTATTAATGATAGTTGTGATTTTTATGAATTATTTATTGTACTGCACGTACTTAAATACTATATCCCCTTCCCTTAGCTGTTAATTTTGTGGTTGTATTAACTTTTTTTCTTCTGTCGCAAGCATCTTTAGCATCTTCACAAAAAAGAATGTAACAAGTGATAGCAATAACTGGGAAACTGAAGCAAACATCTTTAGCTGTGTACCCCAGATTCTAAACTGGACCTCTGTACTCTTAAGTGCATATATTTTCATCCGGGAATCTAGACTGTATCCCTTGAAATGCAATTGAGAAATGTCTTCTCTAAACCCCATGCCTTCCTAACCACACTGCTGCATGGCCAGACATGCTATGTGGACATTGCTTTCTTCTTCATTTCCTCACTCCCTTTCTTTCTTTCTCCCTAAGTAAGCGTGTGTGTGTGTGTGTGTGTGTGAGAGAGAGAGAGAGAGAGAGAGAGAGAGAGAGAGAGAGAGAGAGAGAGAGACAGAGAGAGAGAGAGACAGAGAGAGAGAGAGAGAGAGAGAGAGAGAGAGAGAGAACGAGGGAGGAAGAGAGAGTTATATGCTTTTATGTGTGTGTAAGTGCACATGCTGGTGCCATGAAGGCTAAAGGAGCATATTCAGTGTCCTGCTCCCTGCTCTAGCCCTCTCTGCCTTATTCCCTTGAGACAGGGTCTCTCTCCAAATGTGGTCCTAGGAGGGCAGCCAGCAAACCCAGAGCCACCAGTGTCTCTACCTCATCATAGCTCTGGTATTAGAGGTACATGGGAAATAGCACCTGTTTGTTTGTTCCTTTCTTTTCAGGGATTCTGGGACCCTGAACTCAGGTCATCCATTCTTGTGTACCAAGCACTCTTTGCCTGATGAGTCAATGCCTCAGCCTGATTATTCTTCCCCAAATGGATTATTTTTTATGGTCATTGCAATTTCCTTCAATAATCATATCCCATCTCTGAGTCAATTTGTCTGGTTATGGGGCATGTATTAAAAGAAGGAACATTTTAACCAGTTTTGAAATTCTTCTAAGTTTCAGGAAATAGAATATACATTGCATTAAAAAATACTTCAATAATAGCCTAGATGTCCCTCAGCTGAAGAATAGATGAAGAAACTGTGGTACATTTACACAATGGGAATACTATTAAGCTATCAAAAACAAGGAAATCTTGAAATTTGAAGGCAATTGGATGAAAGTAGAAAAGATCATCCTGAGTGAGGTAAACCAGTCCCATAAAGACATGCATGGAATACACTCATTGTGGATATTAGCCCAACATAGATGTCCTCTGAGAGACTCCACCCAGTGGGGGATAGGGACAGATACTAGGACTTGCAGTTGGACTCTGGGCAGAGCACTGAGAATTGTATAGAAGAGTTGGGAGCATTGAAGGGACCTGAGGGATCAGGACTTCCACAAGGAGACCATCAATCCCAGTGGATCTGGACCCAGTGGACCTGCACAAAGTGATACACTAACCAAGGAAATGCAAGTAGAGACCTAGCCCCCCCTGTTCAGACACAGATGATGGACAGCTCTTTCTCCTCGTTCCCATGTGGGCGAGAGTGGGGACTGCGTCTGACATGAATTCTATTGCCTGTAATTCGATCACTGCCACTTGGCAAGATGGGAAGGGGATGCAGGTTATTCTGATGAGGCAGTATAGGCTGAAGTCAGATTGTGGGGGAGGAGGATGCTCCTGTCAGAGGTCTAGGGGAAGGGAATAGGGCAGAAGAGAGAAGGAGAGCTGGAATGGGAAGAAAGAGCTAGGGGATAACAACGGAGACGTAGTGAGAATAAATTATAATAAAAATATATAATTAGATTCTGAAAAGATACTTCAAGTCACATTATAAAATTCAAAACACATTATAAAAAAACTTTTATAAAAAGTTTATAAAAAAACTTATAAAAAATATAAGTTTAGCATGTCTCCTTGACTAAAGATTTTAATTATTTCAATTTAGGTTTTAATTCTTTATTTAACCATATGACTCTGTCAAATGTGTTATATGATCATAACATTATCCGTAATTATTATTTTAAAGTGCTGAGCAGCAACTTGCTAAGATGCCTCATTACAATTTGAGCTGTGACTTCTTTTATTCCACTAGAAGTGTCTTATGTTTCATGTGCACTGAAATGCATTAATATTATTACTAATATGTTATTAGTATATTGTATTTATATATATTTATTCACTAAAATTATGTATTAAAAGCAGGTTATATATTATTAAATAATAATATAGTTATTATTAATAACATTAAATACCTTAATATTAGGTCTGCTATTATATACAAAGAGGGGCTTTAGATGTTTTATTCAGGCCCTAGTAGTTAAAAAATAATCAGTGCTAGAGCTGACCTTGGTCACCGTGGATCAGGCGGGCCACCCAAGCAGTACAGCTACTCCAGTAGGATAGCATTGGTGAGGGAAAGTTGGCCTTCCTGCACTGCTCCCCTCCCCCTTGCAAGCTGGATCATGTGGGAGAGCTGGCCCCAAGATCATCAGTGCTGGAGAGGTGGCCTTGCCCCTTGCTGGCTGTAGCACTCAGCAACACAGTGGAGCAGACCCTGGTGGAGTGGGCTGGAGGGGGTGGTGAGCCACCCCAAACAGGAGAGGAGAGCTGGTCCTGTCCCTTATCAGTTGCAGCATTGGGTGAGCTAGCAGGGACGGTGCTGAAGATCTTGCCCTGGTGCTGCTGGTGCAGGAGAACTGGCCAATTCAGCTACCACCCAGGCCCAGATCCACCCCAACATCTACACATCTATGAAATGTTGTAGCCTATGAAAGGGCTCTTCTTGCAGATCCAGATCTGCAGGATCTCCATGACACAAGGCAACAACAGAATATCCTATTGTATTCCTGGTGAAGATCTCGCCAGAAGCCTCAAAACAGAGCAGTGACTTATCACAATGAATATTTGCAAGTAAAAATATATGTGACACACTTTGGTACAATACAGCTTCCAGGACAAGATATATATATTTTAAATTCTACCTCATTTTATTTTCTTTTATGGTAGTGGTTACAAGGATGTAGGGATTTGAAATTGGAGTACATAATCTCCCATTGTTGGAGACTCTGATACCAAAGGGAGCAGTATTTTAAAACACCGTGGAATGCTCATCATATTTGATAGCATTCTGTGGTAACAGCCTTCTGTGGTAGAACAATTTTCTTTCTACACCATTAGGCCAAACTTTAATTTAATCTGTGATTCACCACATTGGGTGCTAGAACATGTCATCCCTCCAAATCATGATTTTTTTTTTCATTTCTGACACTCCTGTAACAATAGCCTTTCTTATATTAGAGTTTGTCCTTTTTGTTACTTTCACATAATTATCTCAGAATTACTTGTGACAAAAACCTCTTAAGTTTTATGTTATGTAGAAGTCTTTTGAGTATTTGAAGGTGACTTGTCTTGTCTTGTTTCAGGATCAGCAATTCAAATTCAAGGATAGTGGTTTTTGTTTTTGTTTTTAATTTCCAACCATTACAGCTCATGGTTATTTTCTGGACACATTCCCACCCCCTTCCTATGTATTTCTAGACATCTAAGACAAATACAAATTAACTACCATTTTTTGAAGCAGATGTATTGAGTTGAAAATTGTTCTGTTAATTTATATGGTTCTTACTTTCAGCTAACATTACTGTGTTTTCATGATACATGCTGGTAATATGTCACCTCATTGAATTACTGTGATATTGGCCTTTTAAGGTTCAAATGTTAAATCTTTGTGTGAAATGTGTTTTGTTGTATTTAATCCATTAGTGCACATGATAGTGGTGTTTCAGACCTTAATCTGCAAATGTATATACTCATCCTCCTAGCTTCTTGAACTTGTAATCCTACTTACTCAGTATAAATATTCACATTACTTCAGTGGGCCAAACCTCAAGAATATAGTTATTAAATGTACTTGTAAGTTATCTCAATGTGGCTTGTTTCTCAAAAGATAATGAGAACTTTATTAAAACTGAGAGAAATCTATATAGTTCCTAAATTTACCAGACTTGAAATGGAAAGAGAGGGGTTTAGAGAAAGCTATTTATTCTCTTATTACTGTGACTTCTTGAGATTTTGCTGACGAACTTGTATTCTGTCCTGGATTCTGGACAGTTGTCTTCATTGATATCTTGGGCTAGTGAAATCTACTTTTTTTCCCCATAGTTTAAAAAATTGGATCAAAATTTCTGTGCCGTTTCCCTGCATCTATTTTATTGCCAAGATTTCTAAACAATAACTGAGATTGAGTCCACAATTTTTTTTGAGAAACTTTCTGTGTCATTTCTGTTTTCCAAAATCCTTGCAGGCAATTTTGAATTTTCTTATGGCAAAGATGGGAATTAGGAAGAAGGTGACAAGCTGTCATATTTGTGGATACGTCAACTTTGTTTGTTATCCAAAGTCATTAGGAAAGTTAATGGTACCATGTCTCCTATTTGAGATTCCTTCCCAGACAGCTGTGCACACCAAGTGTAAAGTTCTATATCATGTACAGTGTCACTAAATTCATAGCACTTGAGCGTATCTGAAGACACAGAGGAGTGGCCTTACCTAGTCAATGTTTCACTTATGCCTGTGTTATTCACTGTTTTCTTCCTTTCTGCATAAGATCTCTCTTTGCCAAAGCAATGTAGAGGAAGTCCTATGAAGCATCAGTGTAGTCAGATGAACTCCACCCTCTGATCTTGCTATGCTTATTAGCACAGCACAGTATATATGGCTTTCTGCTTTCCACAGTAGTGCCCTTTAATTCCTGGGCTTGTCATTTTCCATTTTTAGAAAGTAAATCTTTAATAGAATCCCTTCATTTCAACATTTCTGAATCATGAGGCAAAACATTTGACCTCATTTGGAGGAGTTATTTTTTCCCAGCCCAGGAAGCATTTGAGACCTTTAGTATTTATCCCACCCAGTCCAATGAAAATCTGTCTCATTTGCCTTTGAAAGAAATAAGAAGGGAGAGTTCTGTTTGTTGCTAAGTCCTTGCCTGGCTCTTAACGACTGACCTGACAGGAGATGCTGAAGAAATGAAGAAAGGACATTCAGACCTAAAGGCAGGAATGCTGCTGGCTTTACTGGATTCCCTAATAGATACACCACAACACCAGGGGAGATCAGCATGCTTATTATAGAGAGTGGTATACTAAGGCGGGGCTGTTGAATACAGCTGAACAAGGGAGTATGTTTATGTCATGCAAATTAACAAGGAGGTAGTATTTGTGGCGTGCTGATGGATCAAGGTAACAGGTTTGTCTAATATCATTGGCTTGGTTCTTGTAGGACAAAAGTCTTCACGCTGTACACAGATATCCAGGGAGTGGAGGTGGGAGAGTTACGAGAGACATTTTATGTAATATTGTCAATATCCTCACATGGACCAGAAAAGAAAACCATTTCCCTCTGAGCCTTACCTTGGCAGGGACAACTTAACAGTTTCCTCCTGGATCTGAGGTGAGGGTCCTTGACGTAGCCAGCTCCTGCCAACAACACACATGCACTCAGTATGTCACACACGTAATGCTCCCCACAGTTTGTCTGTTTGTTCATTTTCACTGAGTTCTATCATATCCCAGTCTCTCAAGCTCATGGCTACTTTGGCTTTTTCCTCACTGCCACTATTTTGACACAAAGCAGCTCGATTAGGCACTTGTCTTCTTCATGCAGCAGTTATACGCCTATGCAACTTCAGGTTTTTATTTCCTTGTGCACTTAAGTACTTACTTTTTCATTTAAGATCATTATAGGTGGGGGGGTTGAAGAGGTGGCTCAGCAGCTAAGAACACAGTCTGCTCTTCCAGAGGTCCTGAGTTCAATTCCCAGCGATGACTTGGTGGCTCACAGCCATCTATAATGTGATCTGATGCCCTCTTCTGGCCTGTCAGGGTATATGCAGGCAGAGGGCTGTATAATAAAGAAATCAATCTTTTTTTTTTTTAAAGATAATTTTAGGACTACATATAAAAAAGAAATAGAAAGACTCGAAGAATTACTCCCCTGCCAAATTAAATCTCTACCACACCAAAATAAGCATATATAGGCTTTTCTGTCCTCATACTTTTTTTTCATTATTGTCACTTTACCCTTGATTTCCTTTTGTATCCTTTCAAATCTTAGGTATTTCCCTTTCAAATTATATTTTATCTTCTTCCTTCATCAGGATTACTTCTATATTTCAGAAACCAATTCAGAAAATGCAGCTGGTACTACGTATCTAAAAGCCTTTCAGTGCCTATGGTCATTTCAGAATATTTGTGCGTGTTCCATTTCTGATTCTGTAGGTAAACTTTCCAGTACAGTCTCACAGTCATAAATAGAACATTTTCACCTGTCTTTAAATGGAATGATAGGACAATTACTGTTCCCTTATATTTCCTGTGAAAAATCTTCAACAGCTGATTTCTTCTCATTGATTACAATTTGGCGTGGGGTTGCTATTAAGTCTTTAGTTACTTGAAAAATTATCTTACTATAATACTTTTGCCTCCACTACACACATTTTCAATTTTTATTTGCTTTGCATATACTTTGAAATTCTCATGCATTGCTTTATAAATGAGAAACTAAGTAATACGATCTCCAAGTTCTTTGGTGAAAACTATGTTCCTCTCTGATGAAACTGTCCCATTAGTGGTTTTAGAAATCATGGAACCTCTTTCCCAATTAGCATCTATCAGCAGTGTCAGTGTCCTCCCAGCCTTATTGTCTTGGGGACTGTGTTCATTAAGTTTAATCAATATTCATTCTAGAATATTTATATACTAGCATTCTAGCATAAAACTATTATTAGTTAAAGTTTACCTTCTATTAAATAGATTTGTCTTTGAAATGAGGAAAATAGACTATGGATTTTTTTTGAGAAAATATATTGTGCATTCTGACATATGGTTGGGCACATTCTGGGTAAAATTGTAATAACAGAGGGTCTCCAGTGTAACCATTTTGCGTAGTTATATTGTGACTTTGATCAGGATTTTTATGGCATATAACAAATGTGTAAATGTCTATGCTATGATGTAGCACCAAGTATTATTACTGAAAATGCTTATATGTAATGATGCTGTACACATCGCTAAACGTGCTAAACTTTTAACAGAACTCTCTGTATTCAGCAATGATAAGGACCAATGAAGAAGTGTCTCACTTTACTGGATTTTGCTAGACAATCAAATCAATCAATAGAACAGTTACCTCTAGTCAGACAATTGTGATGAATTAGAAATACTATTATTACTGTGTGTGTTCTCTGTGTATACTCATGGCATGCCATGCGTGTATAGTGTGCAGAAGTTAGAAGATAACTTTGTGGAGTTCATTTTCCATCTCTACCTTTATGTTGGGTCTGGGAAGTGAAATAGGGTTTTGAAGCAAATGCTTTAACTTGTTAAGTTATCTTGTTAATCCAAGCCTAGATATTAAAAAAACAATTATTGTGTGGGCATGTGTGTGGGCACATGGGTATTGGTGTGTGAGGGGCTGGGGCTTGGCCGGAGGGTACCTTGTGGAAGTCAGTTGTCTCCGTCTACTGTGTAGGTTCAGGAGCTCAAACTCAGTTCATAAGGCTTGGCAGTATGTGACGTCAACAGCTAAACCGCCATGTGGGCCCTTGTGAGGAAGTTTCAACTAAATTAAATATATGGCTTAAGAATGTTAAACCTGAATATAGGCAATAATTCTCCCGATTCATCCCCACAAGGTTGTTTTTTATATATAACATAAAAATGCAGTTTGTATGACTTGCTTTGATCTGGTTGTTGCTTCTTCAATAAACCCAATACAGGAAGGTTAAATAAACCTGTGTCCAGATACAGGAGAGAAGTTAGAATCTGAAGCTGTAAAAAATACAGTCAGTTGCTCCCAGCCTTTTATTCAATGGCATCTCTGTCTATTCACCTCTTAACCTCCAGTTCTCCCTAGCGTCAACCCAATCATATGTTGGCTTTGGGAGATAGTTGGGGAAGGATAAACAAAACAAACAAGGAAGTGGTCATGGCCTTCATTTGTGTCATATGTTGGATGAATCACATGGCTGTAAGTACAAGTAACAGCAGCACTGGAAGCTCCGTCTATTTGCGGGTAACATGCTATTGCCTTTAGTTTTGGACATAGATCCAGAATCTTATAATTTAGAATCATGGAAACTTTTGCTTTCTCAAAAATTCAATGAATACAACCTCTGTAGCTGGGTTGTTTTTCAACATAATTTTATTATAGTACAAAGATACTTGTATCTAATATATTATGTTACCCCTGTGTAGGAAAACAAATGGAAATAACTAATTTTTTAGTTAAAAATGCATGTAGTAATTTTGCCCATAGTCACACTGACAAGTTTGTTCCTGAAGAGAATTTAAACCAGATAGTTTTCGAAAGGTCTTATAAAGCAGAGCAGGAATGAAAATGTCTGAGAGGATTGGAATTTAAATTTCTGAAAAACTCAACTATTTTCTTGCATGAGAATTTTACTCCATCAATTCCCTGTTTAAAAACACAGGCTGTTTTCTTGGATGAAAGGCAGACTTTGCCAGGCGGGTATTAAAGTACCAATGGCTGTCAGCTCTCTATTCTGTCTCAGTTCTGGCATGAAAGGGAAGAGAAATCATCTCTCATCAGCAGTCTTCTTACTTGCCAGATCAGTTGTGGTAGGAGTTATTGTACAAGGACCTTAGAAAGCCTTGGTTGTCATTTTAACTGCCTTTGCTGTCATCAGCCACAGGAAAGTCATGTGATAGTGTATCTTTAGGAAAGGAATGGGCTTCAAATAAAATTCAGGTATAACTTAAAATCACACACACACACACACACACACACACACACACACACACACACACTCTGAATGATTAAATAGAAACATGGGCTACTCACACCATACTACAGCTCTGGCAACCACAGTTTAGGTGCTGTCTCCACTATGGCATCAGGAAGCAAATGGCCTGCTACATGCTTCCTGAAGGCAACTGTGTACATCCATGGCCTCCCAGAACCTCTCACACAGGAAAATGAGAGTCTACACCAGGCTAGACTATCCATGACACTGGCCGGAGAAATGGCTCAGCACTTAACACCTGCAGCTCCTCCAGAAAAATTGAGTTTGGTTCCCAGCACCCATATTGGGTGGATCATAATAGTTAGTAACTCCTGCTTTCATTGCCCTCTTCTAGCACTCATGGGGATCCATACACAGAAGTGCACATGTATACACATAAATAAAAATTAAATAAATATTTAAACAAAAATAACATTTCTGTCAGTTTTAAGAAATGAGTAAGTATTCTGTTTTTTTTTAAATACAGATTTAACACTGTGGTCAACTGAATACATACTTTTAATATATAAATAAGAAGAAAATTTTCATCATTTAGTTTTATAGGAAGTATATTAAATTTTCTTTTAGAGATTGTGTGGGAAAGACACTTTGAGAAGATACTGGATGTAAACTAATGACTGTATTTTGCTTTGAGTATGTTTGTAGCTTTTCCAGAATAAGACTTTATGAAATTAAGATCAACAAGTGTTAAGCTTATATACATTGGGTACTTTTGCCCAGAAATTAATTATAAAGCCTTCTATGATACCATGATTTTTTTCATGTATCAATCAAGGTGAGAACAAATGCTATTAAAAGGATTCTATGCTTGGAGTGAAAAAGGTCCTATTATTATGGCAGGAATTGCTCCTATACTAACCTCCATAAACGGAGGCCAAAGTCACACCCTTTTCTAGTTTCTCAAATACACATCATGTTCCTTTGGTAAAGTCTGAAGTAAATTTAAGTTCTTGTTGGAAGTGGCCTCTTTGCATACATTGCTGTGTGAATTCAATTAAACACAAAATCTAGAACATTAAAACTCCTAATGCAGCAATACCAAACAGCCAGAAGGAAAGCAATAAGCACTGGTGACATACACAACCCTTTAATACCTCAGTGGAAAACATTTTTCTAACTGGGAGTTTTTAAAAACTATTTCTATTTGAAAAGCCACAAATATGCCTGAGGAAAGATATGATTGTTCATTTCCATCTAGTACTAGTTCGTTGTAGTAAACTTTATGTCCAAAATTCAGAGAAATCTCTTTTCTGGTCATGCTAGCCTCTGTGATCCCTTGCATGGGAGGCAGGAACAGGTCAGAGAAAGCTGTCAGAGTATCATTCACATTATAAATGAAAGTATTAGGAAGCTTCCTTGGAGAAGGCTAAGTTGTAAGAAACTGAAAATGGGAAACATTTACCCTAGAGAGAAATTCTTCACACAATATTTAGTTTGCCTCCTCAGAGAGTATTCCTTTCAATTTTAGAACAATACTGCTAACTGAGATTTTGCAGTTAAATAGATTTTCTACAACTGGTTGTAGACGCAGATCTGAAAAAGAGCAAAGGAAGCAAAAATGTTTGCAGAAAAGGAAAAGTACTGGCTTTCTTGAGGTTCTTCATTTGGCTCCTGTGTCTCAGGCACAAAGCATGTTTAATTCTTACACACACACACACACACACACACACACACACACACACACACACACGTGCGTGCACACACACTACATGATGGAAAGTCAAACCTTTTCGTTTAGTAAGACTAGATGACTCAAGATAGACACTTTCCCTTTCTTGCAAACTGCAAAGTCTCAGAAGGCTAGATTATATTCTGTAGCCAGAAGCAACATGTCTTGTTCGTAGAGTAGAGGTGGTAAATCACCAGCATGATCCGCCAGGAAATGCTTCCCCTGGACTTCAGGTAGTGAAAACTTCAAGAGGTAGAAACATTTCTCTCTTATATTTATTATACCCCTGATTTGTAGTATTTCCTAAATCAGGGTAATAAATAAAAGGAGCTTTTATTCTTTTTGTTAGAGCACATGATCATAAAGAGAGCTATAAAGAACTGAAGAACTGAAGGAAAATGTGGAGCTCAGACTGGCGCAAGGAACATGGGATTCTTCCTCAGTTCAATTCTATACATTTGCAAATATTAATATAGTAACTACAAAAAGTATTTGTTGATGACAATACACATATTTTTTTATGAGGGCCCTCTTATATGTTCTCTTGTCAAAGACATAACCTCTTACAGACCTGGAAAGTGTGTGTTCAAAAGTCACTTTACAGTGTACTGAAACAAACTTTCATACTGGGTTTTTCTTTTCTTTTTTTTAACATTTAAAAAAATTTTTTACATATACATTTATATTATTACATGTATATACAATAAACTCCCTAAAGCAAGAAGAACTATGACACAATCAGGAATTATACAAACCTTACATTCTTAGTGTTTTGGCTATTTGTATTTGACAGCCTAGAAGAAAACATCGTTCCTATCTTGGTGCATCTAAAATTCTGAATGTAACATTCAAGATGATATTAAAATAAAATAATCAAATAACTCATATGCTGTTTATATCTAATTGATAATTCATTTGATAAAGCATTGGCTTTTAGAATTGCATTTCCTTTTCCCCCCCAAAATATGATGGGTTTATTTTATATTAATGCAAAACCAGAAATGTCACACACACACACACACACACACACACACACACACACACACACACACATATATATATATATATGTGTGATACACACACACACACACACACACACACACACATATATATATATATATATATATATATATATATATATATATATATGATACACTAGGAAATGCTTCCCCTGGACTTCAGGTAGTAAAAACTTCAAGAGGTAGAAACATATATGCATGCAGGAGTTGATGGACAAACTAAGTGTCAGATAATTTCCCTTAACATGTCACTACATTGTTGCTGAGGAACATATTAAAATGAACTCTGCAGAACTCTATTGAAATTAGGCATGAACATGACAGTTTCCATGTTTGCCTTTAAAGACCTCCTTTAGGATGGACCTTAATGTCTAGGCTTCAGTGTGGGAAAGACTACAATTCTTTGGAAGAATACAAAGTTCACAATTGAAATTTCAAGAATTTCAAGGCCCAAACATGGTGGGCTTATTTCACTTCCAGGGACAAATGATACGCTACTCAAAAACACATTAAGCTTACGGCTTAAATCCTAACCCAACCTATGACCTTCTGCTTTAGAGTTCTTTCCATCTGTTAAAGTTGACAGGGTCAATTTGACTCCTGGTTGAAGGGCCTATATATAACTCAATCCAATTAGACCAGTATTATTTACTTTGGCTGATAAAAAATTCCTACAATCCAATTTATTTTTAGCAGGGATGTTGAAGGGAGTGTTGTGGTTGCCATCTGTCCACGCAAGGTTTATTGACATTTAAATCTTCTGATTAACTTTCTGGTAGACAGAGCCTCTAAATTCAACATTACCATTTACGCCAGTATGTAGTAGGAAGTCTGCAGCCTTGTAACCAAGAGCAAAATTATTCTGAGAAAGCTTGATTTTGGCTGTGTCAAAACTCACCCTATAGCCAGCAAGCCCACCTTCAAGGCTAACACAGTTTATCCATATATGGTTGGTCCAGGAGAATCTATATCAACAGTAATAACAAGATTAAAACAATCCAATTTCTAGGAGGCTGTCTCAGTGAGTTCCTATCGCTACGATGAAACACAATAACAATAAATAAGTTAAGGAGGAATAAATGGTTTATTTGGCTTATGCTTCCATATCGCTGAAGGAAGATAACCAGGAGACAGGAGCGGATGCTGAGGCTTGCTGATTACTGGCTTATTCCTTTTGACTTGCTCAGCCCATTTCCTTTTCCGTTTTCTTTTTCTTTCTTTTGTTTTTCTAATTTTTTCTTTTGTTTTTATTATGTTTCTTTTTTAATGTATACATCTATATTATTACACATGAATAAAATAAACTACATACAGCAGGAAGGACCATGAGACAATCGGGAATTATATAAATGTTACATTCATAATGATTTGGCTAGATGTTTTAAGTTAATAGAGATGTGATATGATTCATATTGATCTTCATTCAGCCTATTTTCTTAAGGACCCCGAGACCACCAGCCTAGGGATGACCCTACTCACAATGGACTAGGCTCTCACACGTCAATCACGAATTAAGAAAATGCTCTACAGACTTGTACACAATGCAACCTTGTGGGGAAATTTTCTCAGTTGGTGTTCCTTCCTCTCAAATGATCTACCTTTGTCAAGTTGACACAGGATGGTCTGCACAAAATGATGCACCAACCAAGGACTATGCAGAGAGCCTAGACCTCCTTTCAGATGTAGCCAATGGACAGCTCATTCTCCAAGTTTGTGGGGGAAGTGGGGACTGCCTCTGACATGACTTCTGGTGTTAGGGATTTGATCACTTCCCCTTGGCAGGACAGCCTTGTAGGCACACACAGGAAGGGGATGCAGGTTAGCTTGATGAGACCTGATAGGCTGTGGTCAGAGGTTGGGGAAGAGCCCCCTTCCCCTGTCAGAGGTCTACAAGAGGAGAACTGGGCAGAAGAGGGAGGGGGTGGGAATGGGAAGATAAAGTGAGAGGATAACTATTGAGATGTAATTTGAATAAGTATAATAAATAAACAAATGAAAAAAATTAGCCAGCATAGATGAATTTAATTTCCTACTCATCTCTCTTTTGTGCGGTACAAATATGGTATCAAGAGTCAGTTTCAGGCCGGGCATGGTGGTGCACGCCTTTAATTCCAGCACTTGGGAGGCAGAGGCAGGTGGATCTCTGTGAGTTTGAGGCCAGCTTGGACTACAAAAGCGAGTCCAGGACAGCCAAGGCTACACAGAGAAACCCTGCCTCAAAAAAAAAAAAAAAAGTCAGTTTCAACTTTTCAGCTAACCCAAGGAATTATCTGTCCTAAGATTCTGTGCTCCATCTTTGGGTGATGGTGAGCCCATAGTTATAGACTTTGTACTTCGTCTCTAGGTTACCAAACATATTTTTCCTGTATCAGTGAAAGCATGACCTGAAGCTGAAAACTTTACTCCACTGTAAGATTTGGTTCTCAAACCTGTTTTGACTATGGCAAACCAATATCCTTTGTCAAAGACATCCTTGGAAGCCTTTCCTAGGCTATAGTTAGTTGCTGTGTTACAGTTACCCAGGTTTAGAACCAAGAGGAGGGCTTACCCTGCTGCACTAAGACAACGCTGAAGACAATCTCCTGGATATGTGTGTTCTAATAGGCTTATTTCACCTCTGTTTCTAGTAACTGTGAGGTTCGCTTTTATCCCTAGGACTGAATACTGTATTTCCTTTAAATATATGTAACACTATATGTACTTTTAAAAGGAAAAAAAATGCATTTTAAAATTAAAGCAAATATGTGAATCTTTAATTGGAAGAAAATTAAGGATCCAAAGAGTTCCTGTAAGAATAGATTCTGTCATTGAAATCTTTGTTTGAAATGGTGATAAAGATGATGGCTTCATTTTTTATTTTAATATATTTTGTTAATTTATTCATATTACATCTCAATTGTTATCCCATGCCTTGTATCCTCCCATTACTCTCTCCTTCCCATTTTCCCCTTATTCCCCTCCCCTATAACTGTGACTGAGGGAGTCCTCCTCTCCCTGTATGTGCTCATAGGGTATCAAGTGATGGCTCCATTTTTAAATACACAAGGAAGTAGTTTATGTGTTGGGAGGAGGGAGCAAATCAAACAAATGAACATGTGGACCTGCTGGGCGTGCATCCTTCTTATTAGTCGTATGTTTACTTAAACAATGCATTAATTCTCAGACTCCTGAGGTCAAACCAGTGTCTTTACTTTTCTTTAGGGAGAACTCATTTCTGAAAATGAGTGACATGGATATCTATGGTCAAGAGGAATCAGTCTCCAGAGATAACAATGCTTGTCTATTGGCTTTGGATCCCTGGTTCTCCGGTAGTGTTTATTAGAAAATCGGTTTTACACGTCCTTAACTGTCCTTTTCCTTCTTGGTTCTGTTTTTGGCATTAGGAGCTTTCTAAAATGTTATGTAATCTGTTTATTATGGACACAACAGATACTACATGTTGAACAAAACAAGAAATGTCCTAAATAAATCTCACTTAACAAGATTAAATGGAAAGCATATGAACCCCAACTCATTGCTGCTGTTGAATGGCAGCTATACAAGCAACGTGTGCAGCCACAGTCTCGTTGCCTAGTGGTGTGGGTAGGCCCAAGTGAGGACCCGGAGAAACCTTGGCCTGAACCCCCTTCGCACCTTAGATTCTACATAACATCATAATGTCCTCCTTTTTATATCAGTCTTGGAGCTAGACAAGGACTGAAAAGACTGAGAGGTTGTAAACTTCCTGGTGAAGGAAGAAATCAGGTAACTTAAGGAAAATTGATTCTGGTTTATAATATCTAATATGTCAAGATTTTTTAAATTGTCTATTACAGTAGTAAATATTTTTGGATACTAGTAAACATCACAAAATTGTTAATTTAGTTTGAGGGAGAATATATTATGGACATTTTAGGACAAAAAGCAACTGGAAAAAAGAAATATTTCTGGATCTTAAGGATCAATTTGTTTGTTTGTTTTTCCAAGATGCGGTTTCTCTGTATAGCCTTGGCTATCCTGCATTCGCTTTGTAGACCAGGCTTGTCTTTAACTCACATGTTTTCCCAAGGACAATATATGAGTGAAATGGCCTATAACTTAAGGTTAAAAATGTTAAAAAATAAAGTGGATACATTTATATTTTAAAAGAACCCAATAATTGAATGAATTAAAAATTGTGTAAATAGGCATGTGAAGAATTCAGTGGAATAAAGTATCCTGCTATATTTAGTTCAACAGAAATCTTCCGTGGCTGAATTTAGACAAATACACTCAGAGAGAATGATGGTGGATGCCGTAGGCCCTCCTTGCTAATCTCTGATGCAGATTTCAGAAAGGATGGTCCAACAAACCTAAATGTAAGGATGCTGAGCTATACCAGCATAGTGAAAAATTGGCAAGCACCACATGCAACAACTGCTTGCCTATACACATAATTTTTTCTTAGTATTCTGCAGTTCTGATTGGATGTACGTGGGAGCTGCCTGTAGAAAGATGATGTCACAGGCCCATTCCCACTTCTCACTTTATTTTCTGTATCAAGCATTTGCTTTCAGACTTCCAGGTAGGGAGAAAAAAAATGGCCAGACCTGATCCTTATCAACTTAAACTTGAACCAAGGATTCCTTAGAAAAATGAGTTTATTTTTCTTAACACATACTAACCAAAGAAGTGTGGGCGGTGAAAAAGTTCATAGAAAAAAGAAGCAGACTCCTATGTACTGTGAGAAGGCAGAGCCCTAAGGAGTTTTAAAAAGTTTTATTTAAGAACTTGACTTCAAATGCAACCCACTCCATTCCGCAGATAGACTGAGTGGTGCTTCAAATGTGCAAGGTAGATCACTCCTGACATATTTAGGCCAGGTACAAAATTAGAATATTTACACTCTCAGGGATTCCTGCCAATTGTTAAAATGTCACCCCACCTTCTGGTGGAATCAGGAGTTTCCCCTCATTTAATTTGCTGATACCGCTTAAGTAAGCAGTTTCCCGCGTTCTTGCCTGAATGTAGTGAGCGCGTATTCATCTTTCCTCATAATTGGCTTACTTTTAAGGATAAAGAAAAATGAATGTGGCTTCGACATAGAGAAAAAGAGCTATCTACGTGTCAGGGCAGAACCAAAAATCATTCCAGTGACAACAACCTCTAACCGGTCATTACAGCTCAAATAAGACAGGAAGACTGGGCATGGAAGAAATTTCTCTAGTTCTCTAATTAAAATACTAGGACAGTCAGAGGAGAAATACAGTGTAGCATTTTTATAAAAGAAGGAAATTGTTCAGCCTAGAGAAAAAACAAAAGACATCAAACATGTTCTGCTTTTTATGCAATTTATTATATATACATATATATACATACATACGTGTGTGTGTGTCTGTGTGTGTGTGTGTGTGTGTGTGTGTGTGTGTGTGTGTGTGTATGTAAGAGGCACAGTAGATCCCACAGTGACATTCTAGGTAAAAAATATTACATTATAAGCCTTATATTTTGGTTTGGAGTGTTCCTTCTATTAACTTCTGCAAGACCGGATTAGTGGTTAGTAACTGTTTGAGTTTGTTTTTATTGCGCAATATCTTGTTTTCTTCATCAGTTTAATTCATAATAGCCAGAACATGGAAACAGCCTAAGTATCCCTCAGTATAAGAATAGATAAAGAAACTGTGGTGCATTTACACTATGGAATACTACTCAGCTATTAAAAACAAGGAATTTCCAAAATTTCTGGACAAATGGATTGAACTAGAAATGATCATAATGAGTGAGTTAACCCAGAAGGAGAAAGAGTCAAATGATATATACTCACTTATGGCTGGACACTAGCCCAAGGGGCATGTCCCATGAAAGTCTTCACTTACCAGGAAAGTGGGATAGAGGTGAAGACATTCTATTGGGACTCTAGGTGAGAGAAGTATGGCAGAATGGGGAAATAGAAGGATCCAGAGGGTCCTAGAAGAACACTACGATGGGCGGATCTGAGCCCAGGGGCTCTGCTCAAACTATGGCACCAACCAAAGACAATACATGCAGTGAGCATCAAACCCCTACCCAGATCTAGCCAAGGGACAGGACATTCTCCACAGTTAAGTGGAAAGTGGGGACAGACTTTCACACGAACTCTGGTGCCCCATATTTCACCATGTCCCCTTGATGGGGAGGCCTGGTGGCACTCAGAGGAAGAATATCAGACTACCAAGCAGAGACTTGATACCCTAGGATCATATTCAGGGAAGGAGGTTCCCCTCAGTCATAGTTATAGGGGAGGGGAATAGGCGGGAGGAAGGGAGGAATGGGAGGATACACAGGATGGGATAACAATTGAGATATAATATGAATGAATTAATAAAAAATTAAAATGCAAAAAGGCTTATATTTGATTATTATGTGAGAGTTTTGAACTTTGTGATGAAATAGAAAATTCAGGTATGTATCTAAGACCACAAGTACATATGTGCCACTCCCAAAGTGTCACTATGGTAGGTCTTGTAGTCAGTGCCCATCAGTTTACTTTTGGTGAGGACTCTAAAAGTCTTTTTGAATGGTTAAAATAAAATGCTACTTTGAGTGTAGCAAGATATCACTCAGTAATTGCCCAGAAAGCACATAAAGAGTTCCTGTACTAGGTATGGTCAGTAGTTACAATTTAGGTAGACATAACATTAAGTCAAAAAGTTTAATATTTAATTTCTACATCTGATTCTTGATTCCCTTCCAGAAGAATTTAGAAAGAAATCTCTGAATGCTACACATTGCCATACCTTCTCCAGGATGATGCCACAGTCATCATTTTTCTCTTCTATTTACCAAAAATGGAAAACAAGTATTATTTCCTCTGTCAAAAGATAAGGGCTAGTGTTCAGAAGGTTTTGTCAGTTCAAAAGGAGAAAATTCTGCCCTCCCATCCCTCCAACTAAGGGCAGATCTGTTTCTTTTCAGTCGTTGGAAATAGCTGAGTCAGAGGTGTCTAGGGATGTTTCACTGATGATCTAAACACAAGTAAGACATATTCTCAGGTACAGACAGTGAGAAACAAATGTTTATTTAAGTCAGAAGGAAAAGGTTAAGTCATTTTGTTTAAAGATAAGAATTAGGAATAAGTCTGTTGTTGTTCATCATGTAGCATTTTGAGGGAGGAGGAAGGAGGTGGAGTGAGTGGAAGCTGAAGTTCCTGTTCTAGGATAATCGAGCCTATGTGGTAGACAAAAGTATGAGATACTTATCAAATGATCCTAAAAGTCTTAATAAAAAAAAATGTTAACAAGCAGAATTTGAGTTTTTTAATGAGGTTATCCATAGCATGGTACAGCTCCTGACAGCCAGAAATGGTTATAAAAATGGTAGCATTTATTCTTAGTAACACCCACTAGTCTACCTTATTACAAACGTGTGCTCAGTGGAATGATCCACTGGGACCTAAAGTGCCTGTGGAAAGAAAAGAGATATTTTTTTTTTGAGGAATAAGCTCAACCGAGCAGGGCTGTACACCAGAAGAAGCAAAAACATTAATATTTAAGGGCCTCCACCATGAGCTGGCACTGAGCTGGATTTCACATATGTGACTCATTTTAATTAGAACCCAAAAGACAAAATTGTCTAGAAAGTCTTCTAAGCTGAAGTTTGGGCAGCAATATAACGTTGGAGCAAAATTCCAGATTCTGTGGACAGACTGCCTCAGTTGGGAGCTCTGGAGCTCAGCACAGGAGCTCAGCATGTAATCCTGCTTTCCTTCAAGGCACTCATTAACTCAAAGAAGATGAGTGTGGAACGAGCTGGGGTAATGAGTTAAGTATCTAGAATGTACTTGGGACAAAAACGTGCCCAACAGAGGAGAAACAATAAAATTAGACACCACTTGTAAAAGTACATGGACACCTGGTACTTAAAAGTAAATTATTGCTGAAACAAGCAGTGAATATTTATTTAGTCATGTGGTTATGACCACCATGCTCTGCTTTGAGAGATGTGTGTGTGTGTGTGTATGTGTGTGTGTGTGTCTGTCTGTCTGTCTGTCTGTGTTTGTCTGTGTATTTGTCTGTGTGACTGTTTGTGTGTCTGCGTGTGGATTCTTTGTTTGGATTCTCATGGATAATATGAGCCACAGCTAGCCTTTTGATGTCTAGTCCAATGCTCTTGTCACTATAAATTTCCCCTTAGGAATCTCTTGATTGATGGACCAGTTGGAGCGTATAGTCAGCCAATTGGTAGAAGAATGGGTAGATACATTAAATAAGAATCTTTATTCCTTCCTTAAGATGAACTGAGCTCAAATTACTTAAACATGAAAATATATTCCCTTCTGGGCGATTAAAATGTAATGGGAGAAAATGTGCAGGTGGGTTTGTAAAGTACTTGGGACTGGGTTGTGTCAAGTAACTTGTCAAATAACATTTAAGCGCATAGATTTCTCTAACATAAGACTGAAATTTGGCATAGTCCTTTGGTAAATTTTCTCATGCAGCATTATGTTAATCATTCACATTACATATGGAATACATTTACTTCAAATGGGGACTGTCTTTAATTTGCTATATCCCACTTAATGATGATGAGGTGAATCTGTAATTATGCTATCAAAGCAGCATGGTTCAAATTTTCTGACAATGAGTATTTATTCACTTATTGCAATAAATATTTGATGAGAAACATACCATGTATTTTTAGGTATAATAAATAAGTGGAAAAGTAAAGTGCTATCTTTTATACTTTCTGGAAACTTCTTTTTTTTTTTTTTAGAGAGAAAAAATGCCAAAGATAAATGTTATAATTTCAGATATATTAAAGTTATAAAGAAAAATTAAAATAGAATAAGCAGTAAGGATTACTTGGTAGGTCAGAAGGTAAATTAATGATGTCACTTTGGGAGAGATTAAATTGTAAAGGGTACCTACCTGGAGGCAGTCCAGAGCTGAATGAGTGATGTTTCACATGATAGAAACAGGTCAAGAATGAAAGTAGGAAGATTTGGAACTGTGATGATGACAGATAAGGCTGGATAGCTGACAAAAGCAAGTTCATATCGTCCATGCATAGACTTACTCAGGATAGGAAAGATGAAAGCTGGTGTTTGAGAAAATATGATTTTAACTTCTATGTTGAAAATAGGATGTAAGGAATCAATGAAGGCTTGGGTGATGAAGCCCAGGAGGGAGATAATGATGATGGTGTATTAGGATTCTCCAGAGACATGGTCCACCATCAATCATAGAGACACATACATGCGTATATACATAATACATACATACATACATACATACATACATACATACATACATACACAGACACACACACACACACACACAAAGAGAGAGAGAGAGAGAGAGAGAGAGAGAGAGAGAGAGAGAGAGAGAGAGAGAGAGAGAATGAGTTCATCCTAAGATTGACTTTCATATGAAAATAGTATGGTGATGTAGTGATCAAAGTGGAGAACATTTCAGAGAGCAAGTGAATAGTGCACTGCGTGAGTTTGGCAGTGGACCCAGCGTTTTCCATTGTTATATTATATAAGAGTCTCCACCGTGTTGCTGCTCATAAAAACCATGGATATTTGAGGTAAAAATTAGTGATACATATCTTGGAAAGACATGCTTTAGTAAGCTATTTGGATTGGAAATCTGATGTAGTATGGAGCAACTCTCATAAAAAATTAGTCATGATAAACTACATCTGTAATGGATCTGTTAAATGCTTTCCCTTCTTCTATGCATTCTGTAATTCTTAGGACAAAGACAGCAGTGGCTGGGGTTCTAGAGAAAATGAACAAACAAGTCCTTTTCATACTTTATCTTCCTCTCTATCGCACCCATCTTTCTTACCTTTCAGTGTTCCAGCCCATGAGACATTAGCTTCCTCACCTGATCTCTGAAGAATTTATAATCCCTTGATGAAGGTGTTAACCCTGATCATAACTAATCACTCTTCATAAATATAACTGAATTGGAAATTCTATGCTAAAGACAAGAACAGAGACTTTTCATCATTTTAATAGCAGATCACATGCCCAGTGGCAGTAAAATGTATTTTCCATAAAAAGGGGTTTAACTAAAACTTACTCTTTACACCTAGGCCATGAGATGAACTTCTTGGTTGATCATGAACCAGAGACAAGAAGCCAGAACCTAAGGGTAAAATCAAATTCCACTGGTGCTGAAGAAGATGAAGAAGAAGAGGAGGAGGAGGAGGAGGGGGGGGAAGAAAATGATTCCTAATGGTATTCTGCTATTCTTGTTGATAAGTGCCTTATTTATCTATCATCAGAGAAGCTCACTCTGCAGCAGATGGGAACAAAGACAGAGACCCACAGCCAGATATTACAAAGACAAAGAAAGACCTGGGAATACTCAGTGGTAAATGGCATCTCTCTATCAAATTTCTCCCCTCAGAGCTCAGGGAACCCCAGCAGAGGAGAAGGCACAAACAGTGAACTGTAAGAGGCAGAGAGGATGGAGGACACTGAAGACATGCCTTCTAAATAAACAGAGCAAATGTCATATGAACTCACAGAGACTGAAGCAGCAAGCACAGGACCTGCACGGGTCTGACCCAGGTCTTCTGCAAGTACATATGGTTTCCTGTAAGTGTTTTTATGGGACTCCTGAGTGTGGAACAAGTTCATCTCTGATTCTCATGCCTTCCTCTGGGCTCTTTTCCTTCTTTTGTTTTTTCTTGTCCAACTTTGATGTGACGGTTTTTGTTTTATCTTATATTTTATTTTCTTATGTTTGGTCGTTATTTCTTAGAAGTCAGTTCTTATCTAATGAGAGACAGAAAGGGAGTGGATCCAGTTGGGAGGGGCAGTGGAGAGGAACTGGGAGTAGTAGAGGGAGGGGGCACTCTAATCAGGATATAGTATATGAGAGAGAAAGCCCAGATTTACTCTTTGTTGTTGTCGTTGTTTTTGTTTTTAGAGACAGGGTTTCTCCATGTAGCCATGGCTGTCCTAGACTCACTTTGTAAACCAAGCTGGCCTCGAACTCACAGAGATCTGCATGCCTCTGCCTCCCAAGTACTAGGATTAAAGGCATGTACCAGATTTACTCTTTACTGGTGTTGTTAATTTGTTCATGCTAACTCAGAACTTTAGTGATATGTGATTAAAGTACACTTTTAAAAAAGAGATGAAGATGTTGATATTGCATAATTTCTCATTGTTTTCCCTGGAAGTAGATGAAACATGAGCCTCTAAGAGTACTTTTGTTCTAAGTGCTAATACTATGGTATATGGAAGATTGGATGACACCAGGATCAAGGGTCATTTTTGTACCATTTTGTGATGGTTTAGCCATCTGAGAACTCTGAAACAATATTGAATTACTGGAACAAGCCTTCAGTGAGTGAATAAAAATTCTGTTATGTTTATATGTATTGCCTTTAATAAGTTAAAGGTCAATAACCTAAGTCAAGCTTAGATTTCTTTAATTGACCCTAAACATTAATAGAAACCCACATTACCCTGAGGCTGCAGGTCAAATTTTATATCTAAATATTTCTCTAAACAGCCAGAACACCAGGACTTCTTTCAAAATACAATGTGAGTTTAAATAATCATTGAAATTGAATTCCTATATTTTATACTACTACTAAGATGACCCAATTCACCTATTCACACATATATCCTTTAATAAAAATATTAAGTTACAGAGTTAGCCAATTTTGATGCATTTATTTTTTCTGTTGAATCTCCATTAAGTTTATTTTGTCAAGACAAGAGAGTTCTACGGCACGATGTTGAATGACTTTATGATTTTCTGTTATAGTAAGTGACAAAACCTCTGTTAAAGGATTTTGAGCCCATTTTAAATACTCTATATTTCTAATTACTATTTTAATTGGAGTTATTTCTCATTAATTAATCATGTATTAATCTGCAATATCGATTGGCCCAAATTCTATTGACAGGAATTTGTGTAAAACACACATACACATGTGCATGCACATGCACGCCCCCCCCCCACATACACACACAAAACACACTTCTTTCATTAAAGGAGAAATTGCCAAAGCAGGCAAAGCATTTCAGAGCAATTGCACTGGTCTCTGGTGAGTGTTGTTTCTTCTATAAAAATTGTGCTGTTGAAAGAGCAGCAAACACTTTTCCTTTCTTCAGAATAAAAATAATCTTGCTGTGATCGTCAAACTAATATTATATAAACACAAGAAATAAATCCTGTTAGGTATACAACCCTCCCCCGACCTCCGTACCATATTTCTTTCCCAATGGCTAAGCAATACTGAAACTTCAGATAGTAAACAGCAAGAAATTTTAGCTCTTCTTGTGTATATACCTAGTGTGTTAAACGCTTAACTCTACATTATTTGGTTCTCATACTCATCATGTCAAGTTATAAGACAGATTCAGATATGTCAACCTTCCTCAGACTCTAATAAAAGCCACCAGTGAAGCCATGACTGGCATTACTGCCTCATTCCCCCACTATTAGTACCTTACTTCATCTTATTTTTAATTTTCACTAAACAGTGGAACCCTAAAAAGAATAACTTAACAACGTTACAGTCTGGGTTATGCAAAAACTTCATTATAATTTTATGAAACTTTGCACAACTTGCCATTACTGTGGCATATGAAACAAATTAAGAAACTATACAGTACTATTATTTGTACATCATAACTTTAACTGACTTAAAATGAACAACCATAGATTAAAAACCAGAACATGAATATTGATCAGGGAATATTTCTGAAACTATAATTTGCTGGGTCATAAATTGACACAAAAGTGAAAATTACCAGAATAGGACCTGATGCTTCCAGTATAATTATGCTAGGAACATTCAGCTACTGCATGAATAAGTATTTATTGAGCATCAACTGGCATATAATTTAGCATAGGATTATGAGAATCTAATCATATATGTAAGGTGTTTAAAATGTAATTAAGGAAACATTAAATAAGCATAAGTGCATGTATACATAATGAGTCTTATTTCTTTACTTTTGAGATTACAATATAATTACATCATTTTCTCATTGCCTCCAAACCTTTTCCATATATTGTTCCATGCCATTTTCTTTAAAATTCAAGGATGACCTCTTTTTAAATAATTGTTGTTACACACACACACACACACACACACACACACACACACACACACACACATATATATATATATATATATATATTCCTAAACGCATAAACACACCCTGCTTACTCTGAATAATGTCATTTGTATGTATCTTTTTAGGAATGTATCTTTTGACATGAGGCCTCAACCCTACACAAGGAGTCTTAATCTTTTTGTTTGTTGGTTTGAGTTTTTTTTTGTTTGGTTTGGTTTTTCAAGAAAGGACTTCCCTCTGTAGCCTCAGATGTCCTGACCAGGTTGGCCTCAAACTCACAGCAATCCACCTACCTCTGCCCTCATGAGTGTTGGGATTGAAGGTGAGAACCACCCCACCCGGCTGAGTCTTCTATCTTATTCCTCTTTTATTTGCATGTGTCGATATCAGCTCAAACTCAGAGCCTCGTGCCCGTTAGGTGAGTTCTCTACCACTTGGATACATTCGCAGACCATGTTTGGTTTTGGGGGTGGCATGGAGTCTTGCTGTATGTATGAAACTAGTATGGAACTTATGAGCGTCATGCTTTTTTGCCCTCTGAGTGCTGGGGTTGCATGCGTTTTCCACAATTGCCTAGAAACATCAATTTTGAAAGTGGGCTGAAGAAAAGGAGTCAGTTTGTGAGAAGGCTTTATCAGAATGGAGGATGGGGTTGGAGGAACTACAAGCATTTTTGTTCCAACGAATAGTGTATTCTGTCAGTCACTGCTATTTTCTTGACGGTTTCTAATTGCTCATGCTCATCTCACGGAATATTCTCCCATCTATAATTTTATAAAATGAAATGACTCTAGTGGCTCATATCTCATTTTATATTTAAATTACTAGCACATTCTGCCCGGTGTGAGCGTCTCTGTAAAAGAACCAAATCTTACTCATTGTAGTGGTCTTTGCACTTGCTATGATGTTGGTATGCTGTGAGTGATTGTGGTGGTAATGTGGTGGCTTGAGTGAGAAAGACCCACCATAAGTCTCAAACATTTCAATACTTGGTCCCACTTGGTGGCTGAAGAGGACTAGGAGATATGGCATTGTGGGAGGAAGTATATCATGGGACTGGCTTTTAGGTTCCAAAAGAAGCATGCCATTCTGAACTAGTTCTATCCATTTCCTGTTTATGGATCAAGATAGGATCCCTCAGCTGCTGCTCTAGGATCATGCTGGCCTGCTGTTTATTATGTCTCCTGCCTTGAAGCTAATGGACCTCCATTCTTCTGGAACCATATAACTCAAATAAATTAATTATTCTATAATCTGACTTGCTCATGATGTAACAGAGAAGTGACTAATATAGTTAGCAATAAAAATAGTGAATTGGTCAATATATCCATAAGGAGCCAGAAAGAATTTGAGTTGAGAAGACTTAATCATTTATGATCATTCTTTTTCTCAAGTTGGTTTCTTCAGAATCTTTCAATGTAGTGCACATTTCAAACTCCATATGGCTAGTGTAATATTCTTGAAACCCAGATAGTCATGAATAGAAACATTTATATCTACGAGTTTAAGACTTTTTCACTGAAAATGGATAAGCACACAAATAGTACATTAACTCCTTCTCCATGTTTAGCAGTAAGCAGAGGGTTAATTCTCTGGTTTGAATAAGTTTACTTTCATTGGATATAAATCTTAGTATGTACTGTCCATTTTATAGAACATCATGAATATTTAGTTGAAAAATAAAGTCTCTGATTTCAGGCAAGGAAATTGAAGAAAATGTTTTCCAGGTATGGATCTGGATATTGGGTTAGTAAGTAGAATACACAAAATGTTCTTTAAACTAAACTCAAATAAATAACAGAACACAGTTAAATAATGGAATATAGAAGTAAATGGCGCTCTAAAACAAGAATTACAAATGACTAAAAAACCATTATGAAAAGGTTTGATATCTTTATCTATCTGTAGCTATAGATTGATATAACTTTAAGACTCAATCTAATGTCAGTTAGCATGAATATCATTAAAAATGAAATAACAGATACTGGCATAATATGGTAGAAAGGGAGCCCTTCTATACTATATGTGAGCTTGTAACCTTTAGTTGTCACATTGGAAGTTGGTTTAGAGGAGGAAAGCAACAAAACAAACAAACAAACAAACAAACAAACAACAAAAAGACTAGATTTACTATATTATTGGGCCAAACAATTTCTAAGTATGAACTGTAATGAATCCATATCATACTACAGAGACACTTGTACATCCATATTTATTGTAGCCTTATTAACAATAGTTAGGAGATAGAATCAACCCAGGCATCCATCAACTGGTTAGCAGATAATGAAAGTGTAAAACATATACATAGAAGAATTTTATTCAGCTATTATAAAAGAGATAGAAATTATGGAAAATTTAGTTAAGTAGATGGAATTGAAATATTATACAGCGAGGTACCTGAGACTTAGAAGTACAAATACGTATGTTTTTTTTCCCTCATATGCAGATCCTAGCCTCAATTATTTACTTTTATGTATTTAACTTGAAGTATTTCTGAAGTCATAAAACTAGAAATGAGGCAATGTGTGTATGTTGGGGGTATGTTTTAAAGAAGGAGGAATGGTAACACATATGTAAAATGAGGGCAGTTGAGGATAGGGAAGGGTCAATCAAAATAAAGGAATATATATATATATGTATATATATATATATATATATATATATATATATATATATATATATTTCTGGTAATATATTACCAACTCATAGGAGCTGTGCCTGACCAGTTCTGGCCCCACTTTGTCATCCAGTCAGCTACACACAAGAGAAGGATCTCATGGGTCCTCCCATTTATAGATTATATCTTGATAACTAACAGATTCTAGGAGAGGCGAAGGCACTAATAAGTAGTTTTAATCTCTATAAGACATAAAAAAACTTAAGCAATAAATATTAGAAGGAGCTTTGGGAGGAAGAAGTGAGGGTAGCTGGAGTTGAAGGGGAATGAAATGATGGCACGAGAACAGCCAGAAACACGACACATATGTATTACATTGTCATAAAACACCACTGATGGCATAAAATTAAAGCCTTTGGTTTTAAGAAAGTAATTATCTACTGGGAAATAGGTGATTATAGTGAAATCTAGTAAATGTTACTTGAGAAATATGCATAAGAAGCTAATATATTACCATAGGCTTTCATCTGATAAAGCAGTGGGAGTCAGAAAAGACTCTTAATAGTTACTCTGAAGAGGTGAATATGGCTTGAGTTTCTCAATCTCCTTTTGTCTGTTTTTTTCCTTTTTATCTTTTCTTTACACACACACACACACACACACACACACACGTTTATTTGTAGTCATGAGGACTGAATCCAAAACCCTGTGCATGCTGAGAAGGACTCTCTTGATGAACTGCACTTTCACCTTCCCAAATCTCTGTTTTACCAGGTTAAAGCTGATGAATGAACAGAACAAGTAGAGGAAAGAGCCTGAGAAATATATACCCACAGAGGCCACCATGATCTCTTTAGAATTCCACTAAGTTTTGTCTGACTTAACACTGGAATTTAAGAGGTAAGGGAGAGGGATACAATCGAAGAAGATAATTAGGGGAGCAACTAAAGGTGTATGAAATAATTTAAAAGCTGATATGTTTAGCATATTAGATTATAAATAATCTTATATGCCTGTTTTTTCCATCATACTTTATAAGCACATTAAAGAATATTTTTAAATGATTGAATTTATAGTTCAGGAAATTGCAGATACAGAACTGAACATAAAAAGTAAATTTGGAAAGAAGAAAGGCATCTATCCCAAGACTGCAGTGCTTCTGAAAATAAAGAAGACAAGGATAATATGGTAAATGTAAGGATGTGGACACACAGTTAAAGAATAAAATCATGGAGTTAAAAGGGATTACTGGATTTGGGATAGAAGTAAAGGGGATCATGAATGAGAAAAAGAAACCTAGAATTGATGCTGGAATTTGATTTTTTTTTTTTTGTCTTTTAAAGTTCAAGCAAATAAAGCTCACAGCTATAAAATATTTAGAACAAATTGTTCAAATGTGCAGACAATAACAAGTTCAGCTACAGAGAAATTTCAAATGCTGAATTTCATTTAGGGGTATGTGTTCTTTAGAAATAAACCACATTTACTTTCTAGGATTCTGGGGAAAGCTATTTTCTATGAAAGTCACACATATGTAGTAGCAGAAAGATCATTCTGGTAGAGGGAATGGGATGAGAATGGCCAGAGCAGGACCCTGGGGGTTCTACACTTACGCTAAACTAGGAGGAGAGGCCAGGGTGATAGAGGAGTATGAAGAACGGTACAGAAACTCGGGACATTGTTATATCATGGATTCTTATGAAAATTTTAAGAAAGACCAATGAAGACACATTTGATGAGCAGTTTTAGCAATAAAAGTTTGGAAATTGCACACATGACTTGTCCACTAGCAAGTTTCTTCTCTTCTAATGCTTGAAAACAAAGTAAGACACGATCAATAAAACAAAGAAACAATATCAAAACCTTCCACGATTAGGTGAGGATAGGAGAAAAAAAATGTCATTTACTCTTCTAACAGGAGAGAATTTGTAGTTCATGAAGCCACTACTGGCATCAGAGGAGAGTTTCACGGGGGATGTGCAGGTTGAGAGAAGAAACCAGGAAATATATATTATATATTATATATTACACATATATACACATATACTATTATATATATTATATAATATATACATTATATATAATATTATATATGTGTACACACACACACACACACACACACACACATATATAATATTGGTGAATTCATCAGAAAAACTAGATGGAAACCATAATATAAAGTAAAGAATAACCTATAATCTTGAAGAAAGATGCTCCCCAATCAAAAGATGAGAAATTAATAGTGCTATTTATATGTGGCAGTCTTCAAATATTTTGACAGATTCATCTGTTTGTACTTCCAATCACTTATTCAATTATATCTAATGCTTTATCCCTTTCCTAGTGCCAGGGATACAGTCCTTGCTTTAGACCCATGCTATGTATAATTTTAGTGAAGGCTATAATTGGGATTTCAGTGTTTGTGGAAATGAAGGATTACTACTTTAAATCTGCTTAGCAATCTTTTCTTCCTGCAATGAAAAGAAAGCAAGACAATTTGGTGAAAATCATGAGAATGTGTTCTTCAGGTATAAAGCATACAGTTTTGTGTATTATTCTTAGGAAATTGGGACCATTCATAAAGCTTTGAAGATATGTCTGCCTGAAGTTACATACAAATGGAGTTTTAAGTAGGAGACTCCTTAAGCCAGGTAAAACTGGAGATAGTGTCTCTTCTCTGTTATGAATTTAACTGCAATTGATCTTGTAAATTGTCTAGGAGTGGAATTCTATGTGATATGCATCTGAACAGGCTAGGTTTTGTTTTGCTTTGTTTTTGTAATGAGTACAAGGAGTAGCATGCTCAAAAACTTGAGGAAAAAAGAGAGTGACGAAAAGAGGGAGGGAGTAAGAAAAAGAAATAGGGAAGGCATGGCACATTTAAAAGATGTAGATAGTTTAGGGGACGCCTTATATCTTTGAACACTTGTTTCTAGTTCTAATAGTAGTTGAAAATCACTAAAATTTTTGAAATATGATCTTAATTAGATTTTTGAAATAATAAGACTTAAAAAGAACCTGACAAGAGATGTTGTATTATGGCATTTTAAAATGATGAACAAAATAGTTCACGAATAAGCAAGCAAAGAAATGCAATGACAACAAAGAAAAAAAACCCAACTCCAAATATTTATGAAGGTAATAATATCAACATAGTTAACTTGGAGGAGAAGGAACATATCAATAATACCCATTATGCTTCTGAATTTGACAGCTGGATAGATTCCCCATACGTTTCTTTCTTTCTTTGTTGTTGTTGTTCCAGAACTATTTTTTGTTAATTTTTTACATATACATTTATATTATTATACATATATACAATAAACTACCTATATCAAGAAGAACCATGAAACAATTAGGGATTATATAAATGTTACATTCTTAGTGTTTTGGCTATTAGTATTAGGCAGCTTTAAAAAAACCCTTTCTATCTTAGTGGGTCTAAAATTCGGAAGGTAAATCAATATCTATCCAATGTTATAGAAAGTTTTGTGTGACTGCTCAGATAGCAAACTGTCTCTGTCATCTTCTCATTTAGGAAGCTGCTAACCTGCACCCACCATATACTCAGGTAATTAATTTTATTCCTTCTCCAGTCTCTGATGGGGTTGAAAACTGGATAGTTTAGTTTTACAAGTAAGCTTAGTTGTTTAGGGGTTAAGATGTTTTTAGGTCTAGATGCATGTTTTAAGTTGATGATGACAAGATATGATAGATATTGATTTGCATCCCATATTTTTCTTTAAGAGAAATCCACGGAAGTAGTAACAATTTAATTTTCAAGGTATTAGGATATTATAGATTCAACATCCAGCAGAGGTGAGCTACACACTGTCCTCTGAGCCCTAATGCCTCCATTCCTAAGAAGACCTGCAGGGCCCTAGGAACATCCAGGCTTACCTGGCCACAGAAACATCCAGTCTAGACACCACAACCCAGCTTTACCACTCCACTGCCTGCAAGGTCCACCTGGGGCATCGCCAGCAGAGGTGAGATGCAAGCTGTACTTGAAGCTCTGAGGAGGCCTGCAGGACCCCAAGAATATCAAGCTTAGACAGATCCCTGCCAATTTTCTTCCTGCTTGACCCTCCAGTGGCTTAGCCAGTAGAGATGAGCTGGGATCTGTTCTCTGAGCTCCATTGTCAGACTCAAAACTCTGCCTCCAGTCCCAAGGGACCCTAGGAAAATCAGATCCACTTGAGTTATAGCTAGCAGAGGGGAGAAGCAGGCTATTTACTGAGCCCCATTGTCAGGCTCAAGGCTCTAGCTGCCTCTTGAGGAGTCATGTCAGCATCAGGAATATCCAGCCAACACTAGGGACAGCAAGATGCCTGAAAGCCAGTATAAAAACACAATCAACAAGAACCAGGGCAGTAAGACACTATCAGAGCCTGCTGTCCTATGACAACAAGCCATGGATAGCCTAATCCAGTGGAAGCACAAGAAGATGACATTAAATACAATAATATAAAGATGATAGATGCCTTTAAAGAGGAAATGAATAAAGCTCTTAAAGAAATTCAGAAAAATACAATCAATCTGGTAAAGAAAATGAATAAAACATTTCAAGACCTGAAAATGAAAATGGAAGGAATAACACAACACACACACACACACACACACACACACACACACACACACACACACACACACACATACACATACACACACACCACCACCACCAACCACAACCAGCACTAGCACTAGCACCAGCACCATCAACTCCTATTACCACCTATCAAAATGAGAAGTTAACAATCATTATGAATTAATATCTCCCAATATTAATGGAATCAATTCCCCAGTAAAAAGATACAGACTAAGAGAATGAATGCAAAAACAGGATTCACCATTCTGTTGGACACAAGAAATATACCTCAGCAACGTAGGTTTGGAAAAAGATTTTCCAAACAAACAGACCCAAGATGTAAGATGGAGTAGCCATTCTAATATCTAATAAAATAGATTTTCAACAAAAATTAATAAAAAAAAGGATGAGGAAGGACACTTTATAGTCATCAAAGGAAAAAATCCATTAAGATGACGTCTCAGTTCTGAACATCTATGCCCTCAATCCAAGGGCATTCATGTTTGTAGAAAAATATTACTGAGGTTAAAACACATAAAACCCACACATTAACAGTAGGAGATTTCATCACCCCTCTCTAACCAACAGACACACCATAAAGACAGAAACTAAAAAGAGAAATAATAAAACTAACTGATGTTATGAATCAAATGGACCAAGCAGATATCTACAGAACATTACATTTAAACACAAAAGAATATACATTCTTCTCAGCACCTCACAGAACCTTATCCAAAACTGACTACATAGTTGGTCACAAAGTAAGCCTTAAAAGAAACAAAAAATTGAAATAACATCTTGTTTTTTTTTTTTAAATCAGGTCACCATAGATTACAGCTGGACTTCAATAACAACAAAAAGAACAGAAAGCCTGCACACTCATGGAAAATGAAAAACTCTACTCAATGACTATTGTGTCAGGGAGGAAATAAAGAAACAGAATACTTTTTAGAATTCAGTGAAAATGAAGGCAGAACATACAATAATTTATGGGACACAATAAAAGTAGTGCTAAAAGGAAAGTTCACAGCACTAAGTGGCTTAATAAAGAAATTGGAGAGTCTCATACTAGCTGTTTAAGAGCACACCTGAAAGCTCTAGAACAAAAAGAAGCAAACACCAAGAGGAGTAAATGGCAGAAAATAAACTCAGGGATAAAACAATGAACTAGAGACAAAGAGAACAATACAAAGAATTAAAAAAAGCAAGAGCTAGTTCTTTGAGAAAATCAACAAGATAGACAAGCTCTTAGCAAAATCAAACAAACGGCAGAAAGATAATATTCAAATAAACAAATCCAGAAAGGAAAAGGGAGAGACTACAACAGACGCTGAGGAAATCCAAAGAATCATTAGGTCTTACTTCAAAAACCTGTACTCCAAAAAACTGGAAAACCTAAACAAAATTGACAATTTCTTAATAGATACCACTTACTAATGTTAAATCAAGATCAATAGACTTATAACCCCTAAAGAAATAGAAGCAGTCTCTAGAAGTTTCTGAACAAACAACAAACAAAACAAACAAACAAACAAAAAAAGGAAAGCCCTTGCCAGATAGTTTTAGCATAGAATTCTTTCAGACTTTCAAAGAGAAACTAATATTAATACTTCTCAGACTATTCCTCACAATATACAAACAGAAGAAACACTGCCAAACTCATTCTACAATGCCACAGTCATCCTGATACCTAAACCACAGAAATACTCAACAAAGAAACAGAATTTCAGACGAAATCTCCCTTATCAACCCAATGAAATACTCAGAGATTCCAAGAACACTTCAAAAACATCATCCACCATAATTAAACATGCTTCATCCCAGGGATGCAGGGATGGTTCAACATAGGAAAGTCCATCAATGTAATCTACCATATAAACAGACTGAAACAAAAAATCACCATATCATCTCAATAGATGCTTTAAAAAGCCTTTGACAAAATTCAATATCCCTTTTCTTTAAAAGTTTTAGAGGGATCAAGGATACAAGGAGCACACCTAAAGACAATAAAGGCAATATACAGCAATCCAATAGTCAACATTACATTAAATAGTGAGAAGCTTAAAGCAATTCCACGTGACAGTATATGCTGGTGAGGATATGGAAAAAGGTGTGAATTGTTGGTGGGAGTGAAAATTTGTACATCCATTTTGGAAATCAATCTAGCACATTTTTAGAAAATTGGGAATAGTGCTATCTCAAGAATCAGCTATACCATTCCTGGGCATAAACCCAAAACATGCTCTACCATACCACAAGGACACTTGCTCAATTATGTTTACAGCAAATTTATTTGTAATAGCCGGAGACTGGAAACAACCCAGATGTCCCTAAACTGAAGAATGAATAAAGAAACTGTGGTACATTTACACAATGGAAAACTACTCACCTATTAAAAACAAGGACATCATGACATTTGCAGGCAAATGGACAGAACTAGGAAAGATCACCCTGAGTGAGGTAATCTAGACCCAGAAAGTCTTGGATGGTATGTATTCACTTATAAGTGGGTTTTAGCCATATAGTACAGGTTAACCAATCTTCAATCCACTGACCCAAAGAAGCTAAGTAACAAGGAGGGTCAAAGGGAAGATTCTTGAATCTCACTCAGAAGAAGAAATAAAATAGTCATCTGATGTAGATGGAAAGAGGATACTGAGTGAGAGAGGGTATGGGGAGAGTAAGAGAGGTGGAGATCAGGTGTGGGGAGTGTGGGTGAGAGGTGGGTGGGGGAGAAAACTGAAATATGTGAGTAGCATCTCTGGGATATGGGAGGGTCCTGGGCATCTATGAGGATGACCCTAGTTGAGACTTCTAGCATCTGGGAATACTCTGGGAATATGGAGCCTGAAGTCTCTACCTCCTGTATCCCTGTGAGATTTCAGTGGAGGGAGAGAGAGAATGACAAAGCCATAAAACCTTCTACCCAAATTTTGTCTTGTCTACAAGAAGTTCAAGTATAGAGATTGAGTAGAGATTAAGGAAATGGCAAACTAATGACTAGCCCAACTTGAGACCCACCCCATAGGAGAAAGCCAACCCCTGACACTATTTAATGATACTCTGCTATCCTTGCAGACAGGAGGCCAGCATAACTGTCTTTTGAGAAGCTTTATCCAACATCTGATGGAAACAGATTCAAGGAACAACAGCCAAACAATAGGCTGACCTTGGGAAGTTTTGTGGAAGAGTGAGGGGAAGGATTGAGGGAATAAGAGGAGTCAAAGACATCATAAGAAGACCTATAGAATCAACTAACCTGGACCTATGGAGGATCACAGAGACAGAATCACCAACAAAAGAGCATGAATAGAGTGGACCTAGGCCCTCTGTTACATATGAGGCAGATGTGCAGCTTGGTCATCATGTGGGTCCACTAACAATAGGAATAGAGGCTGTCTTTGACTCTGTTGCTTGCCTTTGGATTCCTTTTCCCTACGTAGCTGTCTTGTCTGGCCTCAGTGGGGGATTATTCACTTAGTCCTGCTATGACTTGATGTATAATAAAAATGATTTAAAATCTAGAAATAGAATTAATTTAAAACATGCAATATTAATCTGAGAAAATTAAAAATAATTCCAGAAAAATTAAAAATAATTTGACCCAAGTGAAAATACACTTGATAATCCCAAAACATGTTCTAACATCTTGAGCCAAGTTTTTCCTGTATAACTTGGGCAGACTGTGAACATTGAGTCTTCTTACTGTAATAAACAGTGAGCCATCATGTCCTACCTTTAAGATCTTCACTTTTGTTTGTTGAGACGAGATCTTATTTTATAGTCTAGGCTGGGCTTGAGCTTTCCACCCTCCAGTTTTGGTTTGTTGAGTGCTGGGCTTAGAGGAGTATACTACTATTCCTAGACTAAGATTTTAAATAGACTTCCTTTCCAAGTTAATTTATCATTTTGGCTTACTCCAAAGGAAAATACTCCATGTTTGTATCAGGTGTTAAGCAGATGTTGAATTTCACATGAAAAAAATTCAAGAAACCTTGGAAAAAATGATGGTAAGTATTACTCTACTATTTTAAAGCCTAATTCATACCCTGAGAAACATACTGGCAGAAAAAATTCACAGAAAGAGACAATCAAGATTTAGATTGAGTGAAATTTGTGGCAGAAGAATTCATATGCCAGAGAGACAGAGAAGAAAGTTCTGGACTGAATCAAGTACATACTACAAATTATCTGTCATACAGGGGCATGTAAAACATTTGAGAGCCAGGTGTGATCTGGTACTTGGGAGGCAGAGACAGGTGGATCTCTGTGAGTTGAGGCCAGCCTGGTCTGCAAAGTGAGTCCAGGACAGCCAGGACTACCTAGAGAAACTCTGTCTTGAAAAACAAACAAACAAGCAACAACAACAAAACAATAAATTCTGGAAAAGCTGCATGCGCACATTTAATCCCAGCACCTGGGAGGCAGAGACAGGTGGATCACTGTGACTTTGAGGCCAGTGTAGTCTACAAAATGAGTCCAGAACAGCCAAGGCTACACAGAAAAATCTTGTCTCAAAAAAAGGGAAAATATGTGTATTTTTTGTGATAAAAGTAGACCAGTAATTGGTGAAACAGATAGATACGATTCTATAAAAAGATAAGGTAAAATAGTTAGATACTGTCTTCAAAAACCACAAAGAAACACAGATTATGGCATTTAAAACATTTTTATTATTTTAAAGATTCACTGATAATTGGATGGGTTAAATCCTGACAACACTCAGCCTACATTAAAGAGGATGATCAGTATCAAAGAACCTCCTTATTGGAGATGGCTTCAAATGTGGCAAACAAGCTACTGAGGAAAATGCCCTCATTTCTACCGTAGACAGAACTCTGCCTAAAAAGGGGCAATCTTGAAGGCACGGTAAGTCAATGGCCAAACTGTCAAAACAAGGTAATCATATCCTCAATAGTTCCTGCCTCACAAATATATGTGTCAGATATATTGGGACAGAAGGCTGAAGATGATGCTCCAAGTTATAGAGAGTTTTGGGTGACTGTTCAGGCAGCAAATTGTTTCTGTCATCTTCTCATATGGGAGGCTACTAACCCCTTCTTGGTATACTCAAGGAATCAATTTTATTCCTTCTCAAGCCTCTGATGGGGTTGAAGACCAGAGAGTTTAGTTTTACAACTAAGCTTAGTTGTTTAGGGTTTAAGTTGTTTTTAGGTATAGATAGATGTTTTAAATTGATAATGACAAGATATGATAGATGTTGATTTACATTCAGAAATTTAGATGCACCAAGATAGGAAAGATGTTTTCTTCAAGCCTGCCAAATATGAATAGCCAAAACACTAAGAATGTAACATTTATATAATTCCTGATTGTGTCATGGTTCTTCTTGCTATAGGTAGTTTATTGTATATATGTGTAATAATATAAATATATATGTAAAAAATAAAAAATATGTAATAAAAAATGAAAAAATGAATAAATATTCATCCTCACTGAGGTAACCCAGACCCAGAAAGACACGCATTGTATATACTCACTTATAAGGAGATTAGCTCAACATAGATGTCCTCTGAGAGTCTCCACTCAGCAGGGAATTGGAACACATGCTGGGACTCTGAGTGAGAGTAAAATGAAAGAATGAGGGGGATAAAAGGACCCAGAGAGTTCAGGAGCCCCACTAGGAGACCATGAAGGCTGGTAGATCTGGACACAGAGGGATGCACATGCTGTTGCACCAACCAAGGACAATGCATGCAGACCCCTTGTTCAGCTCTAGCCAATGAACAACTCATTCTCCAATGTTGTATGGAGAGCAGGGACTGCCTCTGACATGAATTCTGGTTCCATGATTTGATCACTTTCCCTTAGTGTGGAGGCCCAGAGGCACAGAGAGGAAGAGGAAGCAGGCTATCAGGATGAGACCTGATAGGTTGTGGTCATATGGTGGGAGAGAAGGTCCTCTCTTGTCAGAGGAACAGGGATGAAGAGGGAGGAAGGGTGCAAATGGGAAGATACAAGCAAGGGGATAACCTTAAAGATGTAATGTGAATAAAGTATAATAAATTAAAATAAAAAATAAAGCCTACAGGAAAGGCGCCCCAAACACTCCAAAGGTAGAAAGAAAGAAAGAGAAAAGTTAAAGTACAATGAACAGAAGAGATCAATGAATTTAGCTCTTTAACTCACTGAGTAAATAGCATGCTTGAAATAGTATGAGATATTAAAAATAGTATAAATATGAGAAGAAATTCCAAATAATCATCTTGATAATCCATGAGTACAGAAGGTTCTTTATCTAGGAAATTTTAACATGGATACATTTAGCATTATGTAAATAAAGATGGATATACTTAACATAACAAATAAAACCATTCTGTGCTAAAATATAAAAAGCAAATGATAAAAGAAATAAAATTATTTAAAATTTATAAAGCAAACTATCTGCTTCTAAAATATAAAGTTTTTAGAAATTAAAATAGATAAAAAGCATTTTGAAAATTGGCAAAGTAGATGAACAGACTGTTCACTGTAACAGACAAAATTAAATCCCCAATGCCACATATAATTATAGAAATCAAAATTAAGACTAACATGGTTTTACCTGTCCAATTTCCAGAAGTTTAAAAAATACAGAATATTCAGATAGCTAATTATGGAAATATAAGCACCACAGAGCAGAAGATAGACAGTAACACACAAAGAGAACTTGTATAGCATATCACTAATTTACTTTATTCTTTGCCCACCCATCTAGAACTGTGCCCTGATATATAGCCCTGATATATAGCTTCAGTAATGCAAACCCATTGTCTTGTTTATAGCGTTTCTATTTGAAATGACATGACTAAGGCTATACATATTAAAAGAGGATATAAGGCACATTACCAGTTGTACATTTGTTTCTTGAACAGTGTGAAAGCACATAAGTCATCAGTTGTCCTAAGCCCTACACATGCTTGTGCACTGCTTCTTTCAATGGCAAAGTTCTTAAGTTGTCCTCTGGAAAAAGCTAACCACAAATGGGTCTTAGGATCAGGAGCCAATTTTCAAAGAATAGATATTAGCTTAAAAATACAGGTCCCCAGGTCTATGACATAAAAAATTCAAAATTTGCACCCCTACAACTCACCCAATCAGCTCCCACTTCATGCCATCCACTCATTATGCAACTTCTTCTCTTTCTTGTCTATCACTCCATGCAAAACCCATAAATCCTTGAAGCAGATTTGAGCTTAAGTCTCCTGGCCTTGCTCCTTGGTTTATCACATAAAAGCTTTACCTCTTTGCAAAATTCTAGTGACATATTACTATGCAAAGTCTCTGTAGGCTCCCTGCTTAAAGAGGCTGGCAGAGAGTAGTATAACTGGAGGTTTTAGTGTGAAAGCCTGATTTTCAGCAGCTGGTGTTCGATACATTTCCTCAGTACACTAATTAAAGAGGCAAGCAATGGTGAAGAGATCTAGTCAATATTCCCATGTTGGGAAGAAGACCTGTTACAGAGGATGATGACCCTAGTCCAACTGGGGGGTCTTGACAAGAACTTTAGGTTTAAACATAAGAGTTGGGCAAGAGATAACAGGTATTTATAATTGAGCAGTACTGGTCAAGGTGTGGTCCCATCCTTCATCATCTCTGGTTCTGGGTCATCAAGATGGGCTGAGGAGAACGTAATGCTATTATCATTTGAGGACATCTCTCAGGTTTTGCAAGGTGGTGACTTCTGCTCGAGGATGCAGTTTCACTCTCTTAGAGAATTGCTTTCCGTATTGAAGGAGAGATGATCTATCCTGTGAGGGTTTGTTCTCCTTAGAATCCAAGGTGACTTAAGGTTTAGAACAATACCATATCTCTGTGCTTTCAGCCTTGAAGGAGATGGGATAGTTTAGACAGGCACTCCTTGCATAATTACATGCTGACTTGCAGAGGCAAGCAGGAGATCCAAAGTAAAAGAGACAGGCATAAAATGAAGGTAAAGATACCAATTGTTTTCCTTGTTTTATTGACCTTGTAGGCCCAAGTGAGGAGTCAGTGCTTTTTAGAAACAGAAGATATTCCAACAGGAAGGAATGAACTAGCTGATCTGAAACTGGCCCGACTCTTACCCAAGGACCATCTTAGCTAACTGACAAGAAAAGAGCTAATGGTGTATTTTTGCCATAGATGGGTGAGTGTCAGAGAATGCATTTATCATGCAGTGGTCCATCTCTCTGTTGTACTTCCTAGTGTCACATGAAGGTCGAGAGATGGACTTGGTTTTCCTAATCTAAAGAAAGATTACTGAACCTGAAATATCATGAGTAATGTATCCTTTGTTCCCCTTTTTAAAATTCTGTCTGTCTGTGTGTGTCTCTCTCTCTCTCTGAGTGTATGTGTATGTGTGTGCATGTTTGAAGGAGCCTAGCATAGCCATAAGATAATGTCAGATCTCCTGGAACGATAATGACAGGTAGATGTGAGCTGCCATGTGGGTCTTGAGAAATGAACCAGGGTCATCTATAAGGACAATAAGTAGGATTCCAAGATGGCAGCACTGAAGACCCACAGTATCTGATCTGCACGGAGGAGACCAGGGATGGGGAAAACTGTGAGCCACAGACCAAGAGATCTGGGGAAAATTGGTTGAAAGAGGGCCGCACAGTGTGGACCACAGGCCAGTCTGGCCTCTGGTCATCCAGTGACCCATGGAGAATGGGAGCCCAGTCCCCAGAATCTAGACCTGGGCCTGCCTGTGAGCTGTGAGCTGTGGACTGAACTCTGGCAGTAAATCACCAGAGCTCCTGGCCTAGGGAAGTCTCAGGGAAATGGGTTGATCTAACCTCTGACGTCCCCACCTGTCCTGTGCCAGTCCATAGAAAGCCCAGATGCCACAAAGGGGCTCAGAAAGTTGTGGACATGTTGTCAAGCCACAGCGGTGCTGTCTGAGGAGGAACCCAGCCAGAGCCTAGCTGCCAGCCCCAGAGGACTGTCCCAGCAAAATTGGTAACAACTGATCCAGCCTAGCTGGGCTCTACAGCCTAGCAGGGTTTCTCATGCTCTTGGAAGATGCTGGGCAGGCCTGAGACAAAATGGCAGGAAACTATTCAGCTGGCCTAACACAGTGGGACAGAAAAGCCTCTGGTGTGAGGTCTGAACAGTCTGGGCAGGAAACTAGCTACCAGCCTCAATGGAATGTACCTGCACAATTAGTCAAAATGGACTCAGCCTAGCCAGGCTCCACAGCCTTGGAGGGCCTCCCACATTCTCAGGAGAGGCTGGGAAGGCTTGATGGGATAGGACAGAAATCTAGCCATTCAACAACAATCACAAGGCAGTAGCTGATCTCTCTCTGGCAGGCGGGTCCTAGGCCCCACTGTTGGGTTGGATCAGGCAGAAACTTAATCAACTATTAGAAGCCAGTAAGGGTTCAGGCACTCTAGGGTGATCTGAGTTAGGACCTAAAGCCCAAGGGCCCAAGGGCAGGGTATTCGAATCCTAGCCAAAGACAGGATAACTGGCTCTACATATTACTTCAAACTGGTCCTGGAGCTGCAGAGCACCAGCACCTACCGAGTAGGGAGCACAGGGTGTGAAATAAAGTCTCTAGGAGCAAAAAACAAGTCACCTGCCTGTCCCAGGGAAGACTTCCCTGATCCCCACAGACAAAGGTCCTTAACCTATAATCACTCACCAACAACCAGTGAAGGACACCAAAAGCTACCTCCCAACATCAGAGACAGCAAGATGATTAAAGGCCAGTGTAAAAACATAAACAACAAAACCCAAAACAGTATGGCATCTCCAGATCTCAGCTATCCCAAAGAAAGCAACCTGGAGAACTCAAACACAATCTAAATAGAAGAAAATGACCTCAGATCCTTAGCAATGAAGATGATAAGGGAAGAAACGAATAAAATTCATGAACAAATGGAGGAAGATGCTGACAAACAGATAGAAGACATAAAAGAGGCCTATAGAGAGGCACTGGAAGAAACTCAGGGATAAACCAACAAGCAGATGAAGGAAATCATTAAAACAGTTAAATATTTGAAGATGAAAGTGGAAACAATAATAAAGGCACAGACAGAAGAAAAATGAGACTAAGAGAACATAGAGAATAAAGCAAGCAACACAGAGGTGAGCTTCTCTAACAGAATGCAGGAGATGAAGGAATACATCTTGGGATTAGAAGATACAATCATAGAACTTGAAGTAACCATCAAAGAAAATTTTAAATCTGAAAAATTCCTGACACAAAACCTCTAAGAAATCAAGGACACCATGAAGACTAAACTGGAGGATAATAGGCATTGAGGAAAGAGAAGACACCTGACACCAAGGCCCAGAAAATATCTTCAACAAAATCATAGAAGAAAATTTCCCATATTTAAAGAAGGCATGCATCCTACAGAACACCAAATAGAATAGACCACAAAAGAAAATCTTCCTGAAACATAAAAACCAAAACACAAAATATACAGAAGAAAGGAAAATATTAAAAGCAGCAAAGGAAAAGGGCCAAGTAACACATAGTTGCAAATCTATCAGAATTACACCTGACTTCTCAGCAGAGACTGTAAAAGCCTGAAGGGCCTAACAGAGGTCCTGCAAACCCTAAGACAGCACAGATGCCAGGACAGACTACTATATCCAGTGAAACTATTAATAACCAGTGATGGAGAAAACAAAATATTCCATGTCAAAAACAAATTCAAACAGTATCTATACTCAAATCTGGCTTTATGGAAGTTACTAGAAGGGAAATTCCACCCCCAAAGGACAAGCTACAACCAAAATTACACAGGAAATATGTAACTACACTGTCTCAAAACCACAACCACACAAACTGTCTACTGCAACCAATATCAAATTCAAGGATCTTAACAGTCACTGGTCACTAATATCTCTCAACATCAATAGTCTCAATTCTCCAATAAAAAGACACAGACTAACTGAATGGGTGCATAAACAAGATCCAACATTCTTTTGCATTCAAGTAACACATCTCATCCACAAGGATAGACATTACCTTAGGGTAATAGGTTGCAAAGAGGTATTCCAAGCAAATGGACACAAGAAGCAAGCTGGTGTAGACACTTTAATAAATAATAAAATAGAATTTCAACTAAAATTAATCAAAATATATAAAGAAGGACACTTCATACTCATCAAAGTTAAAGTCAACCAAGATGACTTCACAATTCTGAACATCTATGCTCCTAATACAAGGGCACCCATATTTTTAAAAGAACTATTAACAAAGCTTAAACCACACATCAATCCCTGCACAGTAATAGTGGGAGATTACAACACCCCACTTTCACTGAAGGATAGGTCATTGAAACAGAAATTAAACTGAGAAATAATTAAACTAACCAACATTGTGAATCAAATGAATCTAACAGATATCTACAGAACTTTTCACTCAAACACAAAGGATTATACAGTCTTCTCAGTACCCATGGGCCTTTCTCCAAAATTGATCATATAGTAGGTCACACAGCAAGCCTCAACAGATAAAAGAAGATTGAAATAATACCTTGGATCCTATCAGATCACAATGATCAAATGCTGGACTTCAACAACAAGAGAAATAACAAAAAGCCTACACATACATGGACACTAAACAACTCTCTACTTAATGACACCTGGGTCACAGAAGAAATAAAGAAAGAAATTAAGGACTTCCTGAAATTCAATGAAAATGAAGGAACAGCATACCCAAATTAGTGGGACACATTGAAAGCAGTGCTAAGAGGAAAATTCATAGCAGTAAGTGTGTTTATAAAGAAATTGGAAACATCCTACACAAGCCACTTAATGACACAACTGGAAGCCCTAGGGGGAAAAAAAAGAAGCAGAAACATCCAAGAGGAGTAGACATCTGAAAATAATCAAACTCAGAGCTGAAAACAATAAATAAGATACAAAAAGAAGCATTCACAGAATCAACAAAACCAGGAGCTGGTTCTTTGAGAAAATCAACAAGATAGACAAACCATTAGCCAAACTAAAGGCAGAGAGACACTACAAATCAACAAAATCAGAAATGAAAAGGGGGACATAACAACAGGCACTGAAGAAATATGAAGAATCATAAGATCCTGCTTCAAAGGCATATATGCCACAAAGTCTGAAAATCTAAGGGAAATGGACAATTTTCTTGATCGATTTCACTTGCCAAAATTGAGTGAAGAACAGACAAACATAAAATAGTACTATTTTACCGAAATAGAAGCAGTCATTAATAGTCTCCCAACCAAAAAAAAAAAAAAAATCCAAGGCCAGATGGTTTTAGCACAGAATTCTACCAGACCTTCAAAGAAGAGCTAATATTGATACTCTTCAAACTACTCCATTGGCTAGATCTGGGTAGGGGTTTAAAGTTTACTGCCTGTATTGTCCTTGGATGGTGCCTTAGTTTGAGTGGGACCCCTGGGCCCAAATCTGCCTATCATAATTTTCTACTTGTAGGTTTCTAGGACCCTCTGGATCCTTCTACTTTGCTATTCTCCCATGCTTCTCTCATCCAGAGTCTCAATAGGATGTCCTCCCCTCTGTCCCAGTTTCCTGGTAGGTGAAGGCTTTCATGGGACATGCCTCTTGGGCTAGTATGCAGATATAAGTGAGTATATACCATTTGAGTCTTTCTGCTTCTGGGTTAACTCACTCATTATGATCATTTCTAGCTCAATCCATTTATTCACAATAGTCTCCACACTTGAGTGGAGAGTGGGATGTGACTTTCTCACATACTCTGGTGTCTCACCTTTGACCATGTCCCCTGGAGGGGGAGACCTGGTGGCACTCAGAGGAAGGACAGCAGGTTACCGAGAAGAGACTTGATACCCTATGAGCATATACAGGGGGAAGTAATCCCCCTCAGGAACAGTCATAGGGGAGGGGAATAAGGGGAAAATGGGAGGGAGGGAAGAATGGGAAGATATAAGGGATGGGATAACCATTGAGATGTAACAAGAATAAATTAAAAATTAAAAAAAGAAAAAAGGAAAAATAAAAAATAAAAAATAACTTACACACACACACACACACACACACACACACACACACACACACACACACACACAAAACTACTCCAAAAGAATCAATTGTATATTACCAAACTCATTCAAGAGGTCACAGTCATTTTGATACCTAAACCCCACAAAGACCCAACAAAAATAGAGAACTTCAGACCAATTTCTCTTATGAACACTGATGCAAAAATACTCAGTAAATACACACAAACTGAATATTAGAACACATCGAAGTTATCATTCACCATGACCCGGTAAGCTTCATTCCAGGCATGCAGGTATCCTTTAATGTATGGAAATCCATCAATGTTATCCACCATATAAACAAACTAAAACAAACAAACAAACAAAAAAACCACATGATAATCTCTTAGATGGAAGAAAAGCATTTGACAAAATCCACCACCCATTCATGTTTAAAGTTTTGGAGAGATAAGGGACACAAGACACATCCTATACATAATAAAGGCTATATACAGCAAGCCAATAGCCAACATCAAATTAAATGGAGAGATACTCAAGGAAATTCCTCTAAAATCAGGGACCAGGCAAGACTGCCTCCTTTCTCTATATCACTCCAATATAGTTCTTGAAGTTCTAGCTAGAGCAATAAGACAACAAAAGGAGAACAAGGTTATCCAAATGGGAAAGGAGGAAGTAAAATTATCCCAATTTGCAGATGATATGATCGTATATATAACTGACCATCAAAACTCCACCAGGGAACCCCTACAGCTGATAAACACTTTCAGCAAAATGGCAGGATACAAACTTAACTCAAAAAAGTCAGTAGCATTCCTATATACAAATGACAATCATGCAGAGGAAGAAATTAGGGGAACTACACCCTTCACAATAGCCACAAGCAATATAAAATTTCTAGGAGTAACTCTAACCAAGCAAGTGAAAGACTTGTTTGAAAAAAAATCTTCACATCTCTGAAGAAGGAGATTGAAGATGACATCAGAAGATGGAATGATGCCCCTTGTTTATGGATCGGGAGAATTATAATAGTAAAAATGGACATCTTTCCAAAAGCAACTTACAGATTCAATGCAATTTCTATGAAAAGAATTATACAATTCTTTAAAGACATTGAAAGACCAATTCTCAACTTCGTATGGAAAAACAAAGAACCCAGAATAGCCAAAAAAAATCCTGCACAATAAAAGATCCTCTGGAGGAATCGCCATACCTGATCTCAAGCTATAGTATAGAGCAACAGTAATTAAAACAGCATGGTACTGGCATAGCAATAGGATAGTAGATCGATGGAATCAAATCGAAGACCCAGAAATGAATCTACACATATATGGACACTTGATTTTTGAAAAAGAGGCCAAATCTATTCAATGGAAAAAGGACAGCATCTTTAAGAAATGGTGCTGGTTTAACTGGATGTCTACATGTAGAAAAATGCAATTAGATCCATATTTATCACCATCCACAAAACTATTGGATTAATGACTTCAACATAAAACCAGAGACACTAAATCTGTTAGAAGAAAAAGTAGGGAAAAGCCTGGCACTCTTTGGCACAGGAGACGACTTCCTGAACAGAACTCTAACAGCTCAGGCCTTAAAGTAAACAATCAATATATGGTCCTCATGAGCCTGAGAAGCTTCTGTAAGGCAGAAGACACTGTCAACAGAAGAAAGTGACAGCCTACAGACTGGGAAAAGATCTTCACCAACCATATATCCAACAATGGCTTAATATCCAAAATATATAAAGAACTCAAGAAATTAAACACCACCAACCAAATAACTCAATTAAGAAATGGGGCTCAGAATTAAACAGAGAATTCTCAACAGAGGAATGTCAAATGACTGAGAAACATTAAAAGAAATGCTCAACATCCTTAGTACTCAGAGAATTGCAAATCAAAACAACTCCAAGATTTCATCTTACACCCATCCGAATGGCTAAGATCAAAACTCAAGTGACATCACATGCTGGCATGGTTGTGGAGAAAGGGGAACACTCTTTCATTGCAGGTGGGAGTGCAAACTTGTACAACCACTTTGGAAACCAATCTCTCACTTTCTCAGAAAACTGGAAATAGGGCTACCTTAATACTCAGCTGTTCCATTCCTTGGAATATACCCAGATGATGTTCCACTACACAACAAGCACATATGCCCAACTATGTTCATAGCAGCCTTATTCGTAATAGCCAGAACCTGGAAACAACCTAAGTATCCCTCAGTAGAAGAATAGATAAAGAAATTGTGGTACATTTACACTATGGAATACAACTCAGATATTAAAAACAAGGAAATCCTGAAATTTGCAGGCAAATGGATGAAACTAGATATGATCATACTGAGTGAGTTGAGGCAAACTCAGAAAGACTCACATAGTATGTACTCACTTATAATTGAACACTAGCCCAAAATGAATGTCCCATGAAAGTTTCCACTTACCAGGAGATTGGGATAGATTTGAGGACATCCTACTGGGACTCTAGGTAAGAGAAATATAGGAGATGCGGAAATAGAAGGGCCCAGAGGGTCCTAGAAACCTACAACAAGAACATCATGATGCACGGATCTGGGCCCATGGGGATCTGCTCAAACTACTGCACCAACTAGGGACAATAAATGCAGTAAATATTGAACCCCTACTCAGATCTAGCCAATGGACAGGACATTCTCCACAGCTGTGTGGAGAGCAGGGACTGACTCTGACATGAACTCTGGTGCCCCATATTTGACCATGACCTCACTTTGGTGGAGAGGCCTGGTGGCACTCAGAGAAAGAATAGGCAGGCTACCAAGATGAGACTAGGTAGGATGTGACCATATGGTGGGGGAGGAGGTCCCCTTTTGTCACAGACTTAAGGGAGAGGAATACGGTGAAAGAGGGAGGGAGGGAGGAACAGAAGGAGACAAGTAAGGGGATAACAATTGGAATGTAATCTGAATAAATTAATAAAAGGTAAGCAGAAAAAAGCATCATGGGATATTTAAAAAGAAATAAAGAAAGAAAAAAGAACAATAAGTGCTCTTGCCCTCTGAACCACCTCTCCAAACCCATTACTATTTTAATTATTTATACTGAATTCATAATTTAAATGCTAGACAAAGGTTAAAAAAGTGTTTTCAAAGGACATTTTGCAAATCCAAGTTTATTCATAGGCCATCACTTGTATTAGCTTCTATGCAGGGAGGTCAGTAATGCTTTGCTCAATAAAAAATGTCAAACAATATGTTTTAAAAAGCAAATTTAGATTCAAAGTAAAATAAAATAAAAAGTGTTCCAACTGTCTACTCTATCCAGGAAACATTGAGAGCTAGGAAAGACATCTATAAACATAGACTCAAAAGCTAAAAATCAAAGTACCACGAGAGATGCTTCAAACAAGGTGGGATAGAAACTCCTATAACTTATAAAATAGAATGAAGAAAAAATGAATTGAAAAAGATGGAACTAGAAAAGATCATCATGAGTGAGATAACCCAGACTCAGAAAAACACAAATGGTATATACTCACTCATAAGCAGATATTAGCCCAACACATATATCTTTTTGGAGACTCTACCCAGCAGGGTTCAGGACAGATACTGAGACTCAAGACTGGACTCTGAGCAAAGCACTGAGAGCTTCATGGGAGAGTTGGGGGATGGAAGGAACCTGAGGGGTCAGGACCTCCACAAGGAGACTATCAAGTCCACCAGATCTGGACCCAGGGAGACCTGGACAAACCTGATGTACCAACCAAGGACATTGCCAACAGAGAAACTAGACACCTGTTCAGATGTAGCTGATGGACAAATCATTCTCTACGTAGTGGATTTGGGGAGTGGGGACTGCCACTGACATGCACTCTGGTGCCAGTGATTTGATCACTGCCCCTTGTGGGGCAGCCTTGTGGGCACATAGAGGAAGAGGAAGCAGGCTATCAGGATGATAGCTGATAGACTCTGGTAATTTTGTGGGAGAGGAGGTCTCCCTCTGTCAAGAGGCCTAGGAGAGGGAACTAGAGTAGAAGAGGGAGGGAGGGTGGGAATGGGAAGGTACAAGGGAGGGGATAACAACTGGGATGTAATATGAATAAAGTATAATACATAAAATATACAAAAAAAGAGAGATATGAAAAGCACCACTACACAATGGTAAAAAAGAACAAGTTATTGAGAGGACATCATTATTCTAAATATGCATATGTCAACTCTTGGAGTGGAAATTTCATAAAACAAACACCAAAAGGCATAAAGATCTCACAGGTGCAGACATAGCAATAATGGCATCTTAAGTACTACACTCTCATATCTAAATTGGTCCCTCAAATAAGAATTATGTTGTACCACAGATCAGTTTGGACTTAAAAAGTATATATAAATA